>NW_010102899.1:0-55287 GCF_000699245.1 Pterocles gutturalis
CCAATCTCTAACATCCTGTGATTCTGTGGTATGCAAGAGCTATAAACATATTCCCATGTTTGCCAGGCTGGACTTAAGCACCAGAAGGGAAAAAAAAAAAAAAAAAAAAAAACAAAAAAAAAAAACTAACTAACTGGAGAAACACAGCACTCATAAAAAAAAACAAAAAAAAAAAAACAAATGCTGTCTTCTTACCATACCTGTTGGTAAATAGTACCAAGGGAAAATAAATCGGGAGCAAGGGTTTTTGTTTCTTGTGACAATAATGTCAGAGACGGAGGAGGGGAAAAAAGTCCAAAAAGATAAGGACTAATAGCCAGGTCATCACAAATTAATAAGGACAGTAAAGGAGAAGAGTAGAAAGTGCAGTGATGAAAACAGAATGGTAATACCAGTCTGTGTTTCCTCCATTTCTTCTCTAAGATATGAGATTGTTGACTGCAATAGATAAATTCAATTAACCTTCCACTTTATACTGGTACTTACATTGAAGAACATATTTCACTTCACCTGATGTTGACAGCAATTTATATATACATATAGTTGTAAATTAATATGGAAACTTTGTGTAATTATCTGCTTGCATAAATATCACAAAATAATATTCAAAACAAATACAATTTGATTTTTGTTTTGGAGAAGGAACTACTGGCAACATCTCTGCTTTTTTAAAGGAAATGTTACTATTTTACTGACACCAGGAATACCAAACATAGGGAAGTAGCTCTGACAAATATTCAGATTTTACATTTGGATATTTAGTGCTGTAAAGAAATCCTATACTTCTTCTGCATACCTATGTGTGTGTGCCTGTGTAAACAGCTTGCATCATTAGAAGTAAATTAGCATTTAAAATGAACTGCAGTTATGAACCTCCAGTTCAGAAGTACTGGATATTACGGCAAAAAATGCAATAGTCCATACCCAAAGTAAATTGTGCGATTTATAAATTGATCTTTAATGTGAAATATTCTCCAAAATACTTGAATTATTGTCATCTGGATAGACGCATACCCTTAATTGCTCATGAATACAGAATCTCCATTTTAAAGATTTAAGAGCATGTACATCAACATCTGATTGCAATGACTACATGAACTGGTGGGAAAACTAGCATGAGCAGTGAAGTTTGTGACTGCATGTTGGTTCAGCAGTTACTTTGTCTGAAGTGATGAGAAAAATCTCTACTGTATTAATAACACATTCAAACACCTCTAATAGAAAAGAAAGAGGAGCTGAAGCATCAAGTGGTTTTTAAAACAACCGTACTTGGAGGTAATCTAAATCTGAGTTTACTCTTGAAGAAAGCTGGTTTGAAATATGTTTTGCTTTGTATTTTATCAGATGAAGCCGAAGTCCTTCATAGGTGTTTTTTTAAAAGGTTAGCTCTACAATGACTGTCTTCAGTGCACATACTGACCTCAGCAGTGCTATTATACAACTGAAGATCTACTTCCTTCTGAATAATATTTACTGTGAAATGAGTGAAGCAATGACAAGTTACATCATTTGATAGGGAGCAAGAGAAAATGGACTCTCATCTCTCAGCATTAGGCCTGTTAGAGGAAAACATTGTAGTCCTCTTAGCGTTTACCAACATGCCAGAAATCCTATGGACTCTTCTTTCTTTTAAATCCAATTCCTCTCATTGTTTCAAAGTTCAACCGATTTTTTTCCAGTCCGTCTCCATAGAACTTCTGCTTCTCTGACCAGTTCCTTTGCTCCACCTACATCCATAAGAAACCTTTTCTGATCATGTATGTGACATTGTTGAGAAAGCTAGTGCTGCCTCTGGTATCATAAATCTTAACCATCTGGTACCAGGGTTCTGTTTCAGTGAAAAATAGAGAAATGAAGTTTTGATTGCATTGGATCATCTTTTGGTTTTGGAAAGTCCTGGCTCTATTCCTAAAAGGTGACCAGCTTTTTGACCATAGCCCACACCTAGTTATGAGTTGAACACAACATAGATAAGAAAGAAAAAAAACTCCTGAACTTAGAACTAATGTCAAGAGTTTAACGCTGAGAATTAAAAAAAAAAAAAAAAGAAATCTTATTTCATTTAACATAATTCATAAGGCATGAAATATTTTTTCTAAAATATAGCAATTTCCAAAATACAAATATTGATTGGTAACTAACCTGTTGTGGGTTAACCTCAGTAGGCAATGAAGCACCCCCAGTGGGACAGGGGAAGAGAAATGGAAGAATAAAAGCAAGAAAACGTGTTGGTTGAGATAAAAATTATTTAATAAGTGAAACAGCAGTGGAAGAAGAGAGAAAGAAAACAGAACCAGTGATGCAAAGGCAATCACTCACCACCTACCATGGGTAGACCAACGCCCACTTGGTTCCCTAGCGAAAGACAGCTAACCCTCCTTAAACCCTCTCTTTTCCCTTTTTATTGCTGAGAATGAAATTATAAGGCATGGGATATCTCTTTGGTTTGTTTTGGTCATGTTCCTGGTTGCATGTGCTTCCAACCTCTAGCACACCCCCATCTATTCACTGCGGGGACAGAGTGAGAAACAGAAAATACCTTGATGCTGTGTAAGCACTGTTCACATCATGAAAAACTGTAGCATTTGAAAGATTTTAGCAAATGACAAACCTCTTAATTTTCTACCTCTCTGCTGTTGACACTTTACCTTGACCTTAACTAATGCTGCATGGTCAAAAATTAAAAAAGACCATGATATCACTCACAAATTATGGGGAGTTTTATAGTTCATTCTTTCTTTTAAATTATTGAACATATTACATAAATCCCAGTTACAGTAACAGAGCACAGAAGTCCATCCTCCTTTATTGCTACAAGGCAGTTCTAAGCGGCCATACAATAGATTCCAAATAGAAAGCTGAAAAAAAAAGTCTGTTTCCCAAAGTCAGACAAACTCATCTGTGATTTCCCCAGGCATATTTTATATTTCCATAGTTCATTAATTTGGTGGTGCAATGGTATTTCATTATTCTAGTGAAATGTGTTGCACAGAGCCACAAACATCCTCGTAGAAATAATCCAAAATTCACAGAAATTGCTAACACTCCTTTTAAGTAGGACTTAACCACTGTTCTATGGAACTTTTGTGTATATCAAACACTATGGAAAAGAATTGCAGCAGTTGACTCTGAGTAAACTGTTATCCTCTCTTTCCCCCTCTCATAGCGATACTGATTTTGAAGCCTGAAGGAATTAATACCTGGTGCAAACTATTTGGGGAACATTCCTTTGAATAAATCAGAAATTGACACTAGATTTTGTCATGAAACCTCTAGAAAACCAGCCACACTGTGTATTTCAGACTCATTAGACTGTAGTCCATTAATGTGGTCAGAATTCCACCTTCCTCCTATAAATAACCAAATGTGAGGATTGTTGGTAGGAAAAGCTCTAAGTAAACAAAGAGCAGTTGCACCTGTGTGTCTGTCCAGGGACTTTATTATTTATCCATCTGACCCCCCTCCTTTTCTATTTAAAGACATTTGAACTAATGAAAAGCTTTGCTTTTTCAGTCCCGGCTACTGAGTTGGTTCTGTGAGCAGATAAGATGTTCTCTTAAGAAAAAGATCTAATTTTAACTTTTCATTCTAAACACAGAATTGCTAGCTATTTGTAACAGTGCTAACACCCTTGAAAACATTTTCCTCCTTAACATTGCAGTGTTTAATGTAACAGGACTGTATAACAAATGCACAAATTGGTGAGACTGCTTAGAGATTTCTGGGCTTGCAGAGTTTGATTGCCTCTGCATCATATTTCATATTACCTGGGGAAGTCAGTAAGATTTGATACAAATAAATTATTTTATGGTAGCGCTGTACAATTTATGCTTATCAAAGGCACACCTCACGCGTGGCGAATATCCGTCAGACACACTTTTTACTATGGGTCCTATTGTGAGAACGAGCATTAGTGTTCAGTTAGATCAAAACTAGTCCTGCAGACAGTTTTCTCAGCAGACTTTGGGACCATCAGCTTACTCATATTGTCATATGTATTAGCAGCAAACGAAACACAGATAAATTCTAAGCAATGAGGCAAAAATTATCTTTCACTGTATTTCAATATATTAAATCCTGGCAATCAGAAAAAAAATTACCGTTCTTGTTAAAAAAACCATACATATACGGGTTTGTATAAAGTGACTATAAAATATGAGCACCTCTGCTATAGGGTAGGTTGACTAGGCAATAAAAAATTTAAATAAATGACACACCTAGGGACATAGTTTTATTCTAATAGTCTGAGGTACGATTAGTAAGAAACTCCAGGTGAAATGTTTTATGTTTATATCTCCACAGGGAGGTGAAGCGTATACTCTTGTACAACCCCTAAAGCTGTCTGTGGAATGCCATAGCACTTCAGTGGAAGTTGTTCATACATATAGTTACTATAGATGCCATTTGGAGTAGTAGTAGAGACCGACATGGTTTAAATGGTGGGCAAGAAGGTACTGCGTACTGCAGGACAGATGAAAATTTAAAAGTACTATAATATTGTGACACTTGTTCTAAGTGTTAAAGATCTTCTGGTATAAATTCCCTTGCCAAAGTTAGAAGGACTATATATTTGGCTATCTTCAGCTTCCAGTAGGAAACCAACTGCAAGAAAAATGTATTATTTGAATACCTTGTAAACAGATATTCATTTAAATGCTTTTATGGTATGTAATTTCAGAGATAAGTTGTGGGGTTCCCTGGTGATTATCCACCATTATAAATCCTCACAACTGAAAGAAAGTAGCTCGTAATGAATGATGTCTTCAAGGTAAAGTGAGACTGCTACCTGTTATTACAGATGGTTAAAAAAAATATTTAACACATTTTTTTTTTCTCAAACATTTTAACAATTGAACAATTGACCCAAAGCTTATGATAAAACCAGATACTTTCTTAAAGTTACATTTTTATATTTACAGTCCAGTTGGTACTGCAGTTATGAAATATTAATTTTACTTGATAAAAATTCTTAGGTACTTCCATTTCCTTTAAAAGCATATATTCCCTTTAGCGCATGGCAGAAGAATCAAACTTGCTTACTTGGAAAAGAAGAAGAGGAATGATTTTATCCTACCCAAGTGTCTCATTTTCAGCTGGGACAGATTTAACTTTCTTCATAGTAGCTAGTAAGAGGCTATGGTTCTGATCTGTGCTGAGGAGAAGGCTGATAACGTACTGATGTTTGTAGTTGCTGCCCGGACAGTCAAGGACTTTTCAGCATCTCTGCTGTGCCAGTGTCTGCAGGGGCAGGAGAAGCTGTGAGGGAGCAGAGTCCCAGTTACTAGCCTAGGATTCGACCTTAGGTTTAGGATTGAGACCCAAATTGGCCAATGGTATATTCCATATCATGCACGTCATGCCCAGTATATAGATGAGGCTCCGTCCAGAAGTTCCTTCTTCTTCTCTAGGTCATCTTTCTCTGGGTCACCCCTCTCTCAGGGTAGTCTCAGTCTCTCGGTTGGCTCTTGGTCTCTTGAACACTCAGGTTCTTATCTCTGTTCCGGGATTGCAGTTCTAGTACTCTCTCTGCTCTGGGAACATTAACTGGGAACAGGAGGCGCCTTGGTCATCAGATGATGAGAAGTTTCACTGTGTATCACTCATTTGTGTATTTATGTATATTACTATTATTATCATCATTATTATTATCGTCATTGTTTTCAATCTTATTGTAGTTTAGTTATTAAATTGTTCTTATCTCAACCCATAACTCTCTTTTCCCTTTACCCCTTTAATTCTCTTCCCCATCCCTGGGAGAGGGGAGGGTGAGTGAGCGGCTGTGTGGTATGATTTCAGCTATCTGGGTTCAAAACCACAACACCAAGACAAAGAGTACCAAAGAGATGGTCTTTGAAAATGGACCAGTTTTTGAGGTCCTAGAATACTTCCTTCATTGTCCTGAATGTTCCCTTTTTGCTGGTAGAAAGATTAAAAGAGCAAGAAGTCTGTGGAAACTCTGTACAACACATATCCCCATGCTTATATTTTTCTCTATCTCTAGTGTCCTTGAAATCAGTTACAAAGTGAAGTTTACACCGAATCACTGGTGTAGACATATATTACACCCCTCTTGCACAGGTGAATTTCATTAATTGTTTTGCCAAAAGGTCATTCACCCTTCAAAAAAATGTGAATGTTGGGCTCTATGTCTTCTGTACTGTCAACAGCAAATGCTCACAAGCATGTATCAGGCTTACCAAAAATCAATTTTCATAACAGGTGTTGAAAAAACATTATATAATTCACAAGTAATATTCTTCTGGGTTTTGGGCTATTTCAAATCATATTTTCAAGCTTCACTTACAAGAACCAAAACAAAAAGTTCTTCTTTTTAAAAACGTATTTGCATGCAATTTAGTGAAGATAGTGCTTTAAGAAAGGCATTAGATATTGCTGAGACTTATGATGAAGTCACACAAAATGATGAATTAAAATCAATATTTCTACTGGGTTTGTGTTTCACGGAAAGTTGATGCTGATGTATTAACATAAACAAAGGATTCTTTTTCTGGAAGTTAAGAATGATGTGAGTCTCTGGATTCCACATAAAATTCTTCTTAAGCACTTTGAAGAAAGCTTGTAAAATAATTTATTTTTCGTTAATAATAGTTATAATAGCCATTATTGAGAGTATTACATATAAAAGAATAAAAATATCATCTTCGTCCCCTCATCCCAGAAAATAAGGTGAAGGGTTGATTTTGGAAGTGCTTGCTGCATTACTTGGGGCGGGGGGGGAGATGTGAAATAAAAATGTAATTTTTTAATATTGTATCAATAGTTGCTGTTGCAGCTTTCTAGCCATTGCCATGCTTGATCTTAAGACCTGGGGAGACACCAGAACAGTAATAGTTTGTCTTGCTTGGTCTACATCCAAGAAATAATCTGAAGCTCACACACAGGTTCATACTCTGTGGAGCAGGTTTCCATTGTTTTGACTGTTGCTGACGAGAATCAGGGTGAAATTTTGATGAAGAGTGACCACCATTGACAAAAGTGCAAAACTAGAAACTTCCTATACCGTCCCCTTTTAATGTGTGCTTGAGAATAGACTTTGTTTTTCTTATTATCAGCATGAAGGCAGAGTATATTACTTTGAAAATTAGATTCCAGTCTTTTTGTAAAGCAGCAAGAAAATTATAATAAAATTGCACATGCAGTGGCTGCCTAAAAGTCTTGTATTGAGAAAACATCACTACACAAGAAAAAGTAGAAGTATAATTAAAACATCATAAATAGTAGGAGGTATCTGAATATTGTCTGACTTCCTTTTACTCTCCTCCTTCCAACTTGCAGCAAAGATTTATAAATGTGAGGTTTAAAAGCATTTTCCCAGCACTCCTTCATAGCAATTGTATTCACTGTTAGTGACAGTATCTCTGCATCAGTGGAGAATATACGAGAGTGCTAGTTCTTTGTATCCCTCTTCCTTTGATCACTGCTCCTCTAAATAATATAGGAGATTGCCAAGATTTTCCTTTAGTATCAATTTATCACAAAGAAAGCACCATTGCTTCTTATTGTTTTGAGCTAATGCATTCCTAACTGTTTTTATATCACAACTATTGCTAAAATACAGTGTTATCAGACTGGAATTAAGGAGAGGATTTCTCATACACTGAATATATTTGCAAAATTTATTCACTGATCCTTTGGCATTTAAAAATTCCTTAAAACGTGTAAGCTCATATTGACTTGGCACCTTTGAACTATAGTCTCTCTCGGTAACTTCTCAGCTTTTATCTTTTTTTTTTTTTTCTTCTCCAATTTCTACACCTCCTCTTCTCCCTCTTTTAAGACTGTTCTCTCACTGCTGAGCTTTCAGAGAGAGACATCTATTTTACATGTTATGGTCCAGTACGTGACACAGAAGCCAAACTGCAGCAGCAGTCTCAAAGAAAGCCTCTGTTATTTGGCTGCATTATTTAGCTTTAACCTCTTTGCACATGAAATTATCCAGTAACTGCCCAAAACTTTAAAACCAAAGCAATTAACATGAAAGCAAACTGATTACTAACTAAATATATGGAAAGCACAAAGCCAAATAAATGGATAAACAAGCCTATATAAGAATAGTATTCTTTCTCTCTCAAAGCTTCCATTTCTGGTTACCAGACAGTTTCACAGAGTATTAAGAAATCCCCAAGACAAAAAAATAATTTTACTTCAAAGTATATTCCTGTGTTAAGTCCAAAGTTACTGCAATTTAAGTAGCTGCAATAGGTGCATAAAATTATTTTAATTTTACCTATATTTAAAAATTCATTAGTCCCAGTTGGTACAGAAGATTAAGACAATCTGAGATTATACCAAAATAGACATGTTTTTCATACTACTGCTAAAAAGCTATTTTACTGTCTCCTCAAAACCACATAATGCATATGCAGATATGATATATATTTTGTTTGTCTCCTGATAAGTAGAATTTCAATAGTATATGAAATCACAGAAAACACAAATATAAATGCATACTAGGTTAATTAATTGTTATTTCTGTCTTTTTTTTCTCTCTCTCCTAAAATGCTAGAAAACTGAAGTGATTAGAAGCTTGTCACTCAATTGTCATTGTCTTCTATGAAATTGCACATGTAGTCGGCAACTGAGTTATTTAAACATTTTATACACATATTATCATTCATTTCCATTGGGAATAAAGGCCTACTGATGTAGTATTTCCCACCTCCACAAAGTTTAAATGCTGAGTATCTAGAGCATTTTGCCTATAATGGGAATGTAGGGAATTAATATTTAAAATGACATATAACAGTGTCTATGACAAGGAGGCATAGAAGGAAAGTTGTGCCTTATTAGAAATGGAAATGTATGATCAGAAGTTGATTTTAGGAATCATAAGCTTTCCTGACATTCCAATTTCTCCTTTGAAATACTTAAACCATACCTTTGAGTTTCAGGTATGTGAGAGAACTCCCCTTGTTTAACAAGTTTGTGCGTATCAGCTGAGGCTCGCTGAGAAAATGCAGGGTGGAATGCATTAGTTTATACAACCTTTTGCTGTTCTGCCTCATACCTGTCACTCCTTAGGTCAATGTAGTTCAACTGAGTGTCTAAGCAGACAAAAAATTCTCTCAGAAATAGATATCTGTAAAGGAGAGGCTAAAAACACTTGTCAGAGAGTGAGTTCTTCTTCACAAATTCTCTGGTCACAGCTATGACATTCTGTAGAAACCCGGTCTTTTTTCTGACTATATAATTTCCTTTTCTGAAGTCTGACAGTTAAAAAAATATTTAAGTCAGATGAAAATACCACTTCTGGTTTTATCCAATTAATCTTCCAAACCCTTGCAAAAATTCCAGACTTTTTTTTTTTTTTTTTTTTTTACTTTCCTACTCCACTATAAATTCAGGAAAAAATATGGTGAATAAATGTTGCTACACTTCATTGCAAAACTGATGTAAGTAAGTGGACCATAAGTCTGGTCAAAAATAGTATTTTTTTTTTCTGATTAGAAAACATTAATTTGTCAAAAGTAAACCTTTGTTGATAATCATAGACTTTTTCATGAAACTTTTTTCAAAAACTTTTTTTGAGTTCAAGATGAAATGTATGATCTGAAAAAAATAAGAGCTCCAAATCTTCTGTTTTCCCTTTTTCAGCCCTTCTGTTCATGACAAATCTAAATTTAAATCCTAGCTTGATTCAGACATAGGCTGGAACGCTAATAGCTAATTTCCATTGTGAATGCTTTTAAAACTTAGAATCATGCTCTTGCTCCACACCAACAAACATTTATTTATTCAGAATAAACTGACCCAGCTGAGAGAATGACATCATAACTTCATGCATTTGAATTACACACAACGTCCATTTGAAACTGTCTTATCCATCATAAGCAAGTGCATTAGCTAACAATCCATGAACTATATTAAGCAAAAGCAAGCTTTAGTTGTCCCTGTCTGTCATTTTGAAAAGAGTTGCAAAGGACTTTTTTCTTTCTTATGTGGTGAAAAAATATATTACGAAGGGTCCAAAAAATATATTTTAGAACATGAGCCTCCATTCATTGTATTCATCATGTTCTCCATCATGTTACAGCTTCCTGTGTAGCCCTTTGCACAATACAGTAGATTGTCTCTGTATATGTATTTACTAATACAGGTAAGGCAAATACTATCAATCAAGAAATTGATATACATTTCAAATAATTCCAGAAGAATGGAATTCCATTAAAGCTGTCTGGCAGATTTGACCTGATAAAATATTTCCTCCAAAGATGTTTGTACAGTTTAAAGGAAATATATCTCCATGTTCCTTATATCAACAACTGCATATGTTAGAATATGAAGCACCTATCAGCATGGATAGGATCAGATATTTATATATAATATTTTTCTTTCAGAATCTGATATAGCTGGTAGACTATAGGTCAATCCTTTTCTCACTGAAAACAACAAAAAGATTCCTATTGTTGTTAAGATCAACATCAAGTACACACTGCAAGTCAGCATATTCACACACTAAAGAATTGCACCATTACCATTCACATAAGAAATACAATTAATTATATTAAAAATTACCTAGTCAAAGATTAAAACAGGTTTATCAGAAGCTGGGGTAAATAAGAACAAGTCATCTGAATAAACATTTCACAAGACAATTGCAATAGTGCTGATAAGAAGGAGACTAGTTGTATTACAGTTGGGCGTTCCATAATGAATTTAGTTAACAGCACCTGAAAGGTGAAGAATAAGCAGAATGTAAGACATGACAAGGAAAAAAATTGCCCTCTCTCTTCCTCCCTCCTCAAAGGAAAAAATTAATTTTGGACTGACCAAATTTGTGGGTGAATTTTCATTTTGAGGTAAAGACCTAAGGATTAGCTATTTAAACAACATTCTATATACTACTAATGTGAGGAAATAACTCTGAGTCATTCACATAACATTATTTCCCTCTTAATAGCACAGAAGCTCTTGACAACAAAGAAATATGTAGTCCTAAGGAACTAGGAGGTTTTAAAAAGTACTTACAAATGTTCATCTATCCCATGTGCTTCACATTTATTTAATTTGCATTCAGACCTTGCAGACATTAGAGACATCACAGACAGCAGAGTAAGTATATGACACCTTGGGATGATGAACTAACATAGATTTGAGTATTGCAAGTGACAGAACAGCTTTCAGGAAGAACAGATCCCAGAAGCTTCAGCACTGGCTATCATGTAGGTCTGATGTCATCTGTGCACTAAGCAATAAATAATAATAAAAAGTATCTTCCCTTTTCATAGCTCAGGTCCTTCAGTTGAGGTGGCAGTTTCTAATAGTTCCTTCTTATACTACAGTTTAGAGATTAAAAAAAAAAAGGTTGAAAATTTATTTTTTAATTAATAAAACATTGTCACAAATAATTTTCTGTTATGAGGTGTAAACTCATTGAAAATTCTAGTGAAGGTAAATCAGGTTTCCAGTTTTCGTGTGTGTAACATTGCCAGTCAGATATTTCAGATGAATCCTTACAGCACTTCATATATATAAATTATGAGAAGCTTGCATAAAAACTCTGGTACATGAGACAAATTATTTTTTTGTCCAGAGGAAGAATAAACTCTTACTCTGCTGTTTGGTTTATCACAAATGAAAAAATGCTTACAAGGTGGCTATGAACTAAAGAGAAAAATGCCATTCTCTGGGAAAAAAACTATTGTCGCTGGATCCTCCTTATTTTAAAAAATTCCAAAGATTAAAGCTATTTCTAAGACATATCCTAGTGTGAGTTCCAATTCACAAGTAGTGCATTTGCTACAATAGCATACAAAAGAAAAAAACATCCACAGTGTAAATAATGGGAAAAGAGAATCATTATATCTCTAAAGAGCAGAGTAATATAAATATTAACAAGAGCAAACCTGGAAAAATACAAAATATTAATACTGTTTTGAAGGATTGTAAATTACATTTGCCTATGTTCTTCCATTTTATTTGATTTTCTCGTAGAAACCCCACAGAGTATTACGAAAGGATGATACATAAATGTTTCCGTAGCATTTAAAGGTGATCTTGAAGCAGCTGGGATTAAACTAATAATAAAGAAACCCTATAGGATTCTATATTGTTTGCTGAGAACTATCATGGTAATAATACAGATGATACATTTGTTACTTCAGTTAAAAGAGGTTTTCTTTTTTTGTAAGACAGTCTGGAACTTTCACTGTACAAGACTGGGGACTCTTCTGTCTGATGCCAAATGTGGCTTTCTCTGCTGGAGATGTCACATCTGTCATCGAATCCTGATTGCACCTACGTAGGAGAAACAAGTCTGATGCTGTTTCCTTTAATATTGGTGGCAGCGTTCCCAGCAACTTAACAAGGCAGGAGCTGAGATAGGACCTAAGCACTGCCTTCATGGTGTCAGCTTCCCTCAGCTCCTGCCATCTGCTAAAAAACCTTGAACTTTAATGTCTGTAAATCCCACAGGACTCATTCCTATATAGCAAGGTAAAATTTATTTATGCATATGCCAGCAATATACAAAGCAGGTTTTTACTGAACATGCCAACTCTGGGACAGGCATGGAATCCTGTAGCTGGCTGAGCATCTACTAGCATATATTTGTCAGTAGCCATTGAGAGAATAAGATATTAATGAGAATGAAATTATTAATGTCAGCAAAGGAGCTTTAAAATCAAAGACAACCAGTGTAAAAGGACCTTTGTGCAGAATCACTCTGCTGATAATAACAATTCACAAAAGTAAATTCATCCTTTCTAGGTCAGCTGTCTCCCTTACCACAGAAAAAAGGATGCATACTTATGGATCCTGTGAGTTATAGACTGAGTAAAACAGGACAGCCTGACATATCATCAAAAGAAAAAACTCCTGGTATGTCCAGGTTCCACAGGTGTGAAATAGTTCCATTTCAGACAGCTCCAACAACCTTAATTTTTTATGCAAGCAATCTACATTGTCTGTGTAAGACAGACTATCTCCCTTCTTTAAAGGCAAAGCTTCTCTTTTTTGTGTGTGGTTTGCCATTTGGCTTGGTTTCATTCTTTCAGCCTAACCTGGATAATATGTTAACTTACTGGTTTACTTTTATTTGAATTATCCTGAGGTACACATAGGTCTCCAAGCATTGACACTGAGAAACTGCAATTATTATGAAGTTGTACTTGGATACATTTCATTACACTGATATTTATTTTTCTCTCCTGAACAGCAATATATAGCCGTCATCTTCAACTCAGAACACACCGAAGTTTTTAAAGAACTTGAGCACATTACTGAAGTCACATTGCAATAACTCTAATAAATTGCACCTGTGGACTCCTCTCTGGTTTATTTATACACTGTATCACAGGTTATTAACAGAAAATAACCCACTGAGATACAACATTCTTGTTTACAGTGAGATGCTGGTGGTGACAGCAGGAAAAAAAAAACATAAAATCAACAGGGAACACAGAACTAATAAAAAGACAAGGGTCTATAAAGCAGAAAAAAAAACCCAAAGCCAACTGTGAAGGCAGAAATAAAATAAAATAAACTTCCATCGTAAAACGATCAAAACCTGCAGTATATTTGTAGATACCAGGGAGCACAAATACCCACTGAGCTTGAATACTTATGGGTGTCCAGAAACCTGTGAGGTATTCAGAATCAAAACTTGATCAGCAGGGTATATGTATCTAAAAAGCTGGTTATGTCTACTTCACTGTAGCAAAGGAAATGGAAAAAAAAAAAACTGGAAAATAAAAGGGGAAAAAAAAGATAATAAAAGAAGAGACAAGGAAAGAAAAATGAAAAAAATCACCCAATGAAAAAAACCTCATGTTCTAAGAGAAAAAAGAAGAAAAAATGAAGATTTGAGAACATACCAAGTTTTTGAAACTCTTTGGAGTTGTTATTCACCTTAAAATTGTTTTCAGATGAACATCTGGTATTTTTACAGCTGTCTTGACACATACATTGCATAGATGCCATGGATATATTAACAGTTCAGTTGGTCAGCGTTACAAGTTCTCTTTTTGACACCAAGAGAAAAATCACTGGAGAAAAGAATGAGAACCTGGAAGTGGTGAGGATATGGTGATTGTTTTATATATCAAACTATGTTCTTTAGAATGTACTCTACAGAGGTCTGTAGAGCTCCTTGTCATTCTATAGCTCTGCACATCACATTTTATATTGTGCTTCTCTGTACCATCATTTGGTATCACCTTAGTGTCAAAGAGACAGAAGGATTTATCAGAAAGAAGAGAAAATATAGCTTTTTTTAAGGAAGGTAACAGCTGAGGAATATCTCTTCTGACTGTTTGCAGAAAGCATGAAATGCTACAATTTTTAGCATTCATTAGCTCACAAATTCAAAAGTATCATCTATCAAAATAAACAAAAGGCAGAACTATTTCTTAGCTATAAAAGTACTATACGCTAAGGCTGGAAAACAGAGCCACAAAACGCTGGTGGGTTTGGAAAAGGCTAAACTTTGGTATAAGGCACACAGTTACATCCTCATCTCATGCTGAAGTGCATCTTCAACTTCATCTCATACTGAAATAATAGATTTCTGGGATAAGGCAAGCTTACATATCACTCAGTCACAGAGAACATTGCCAGGCAGAGAGTAACAGAGTCCTGAGCGTTAGAGATGGGACAGAGAGCACGCATTTATGTCACTAGGGGAAAAACAGCAAGAGAAATAAGGAAGAGAAAAATGTTGCTGGGCAGCTCTTGAGAATCTAGCCCAGCTTCTCCTCCTCTGAACTAAGATTCTCTGGTTCATACAATGAACTTTTTGATATGATTACCCACCCCTCAGACTTATTTCACTGTCTGCACCAAGTACCTACACAATTTCTCTGAAAGCCTTATCTGCCCTTAACAGTACGGTGTGGCTTGGTTCAGACACCATGGAGTCACACAGCACCCCTTTCCATAACAGTGGTCTCTTCAGGAATGGGAAGGTTTTATAATATAAATCATATTCCCTTTATTCCTCTTCTGATTCTGGCTGTTTGTTGTAAAATACAGTAAACTAACATCAGCCAGTACAGGTACCGCTGTCTGGGCTAATCACTGACCTGCTGCATTAGTTCTCCATACTACAGCAGTAAGGTTAAACAGGATCATCAGCTCGCCAGGAGCTGCGTATCTTGTGGGGTAACTCCACTGAGTGTCTACGTTAGGTGGATGCCTTTCTGGCATTCTGCAGAATCCCTGTACTCCTGTATCACTAGGTTTTTTTTTTGTTTGTTTTGTTTTGTTTTGTTTTGTTTTGTTTTGTTTTGTTTTGTTTTTTCCACCTCTTTGTCCTGAACGACAAAATACTTCACAAAATTGTCAGGAAGGCTGAAGTAGAGAACCACATATGTTATTTTTTTCAGCTAAAGGGAATCATCATTGTTACAAATAACTTCAGTTTATGTATCAGCTTCCCCCTCACCCCTCCTAATGAGCACAGATACCCGATTTATTCACTTCTTTCTGGGTTTAAAGTCATTGTCTATAGCAGTTGCAGTGGAAGAGATATACAGCCTGTAAGTCATGCTCATCCCTTGCAAGATTTTCCAAGGAGAATATCAGCCTTCTTGTATGTTTTTGAGGAAAATGTTCCATTATTTTTTACAAAAAATGGTGGCCAACAATCCTCTGCACTATTTTCTTTGCACCTGTATGCAACCAATCTGTTCAAGGCCAATTAATATTCACATACTAAGTATTATAGATTAAGATGATTACTATCATGTCATTTCTTGCTACTCTACCAAATACCCTACTGTCTTCAGCAGATCTTGGAAATTAGCTGATCTGATCCAAAGCAGTTATTGCTTGTCTTTGCCTTAGGATAGTGTTAATATGTAGTGTAACCTACACTTTGTTGCACTTCATTCAATATATGTTGGTCTGAATTTAAAACTATGTATTTAATTATCAATAATAAATTTATTTGTACAAAAAAGTAACAAATAAAACATGTTCTCATCTGTTTTGTCTTAAGGAGTGATATGCAGTTGAACTTTAACTGCCAAATCAGAAGTGACCACCTAATCTACAGTATAAAGCTATCTTAATTAATAATCGACATTTTTGCTTAGCTCATATGTATCTAATGCATTTAAAAGAAACAAAAAAAAAAAAAGGCATTTACAAAGGAGCACAATGGTCCCTGGAGACACAACATCTCATTTTCAATTCACTTGGCAAGAATACTAATTGCATTATCACATATTCAGCAGCATTCAGCAAAGTTATTTATTCATTCATCCTTAAGACCCAGGATGGCTGGCAGGTCACTGCCAATAAGCACTACCTTGAGAATCTCAGATGATGGTACACAAAGAAAATTAGATGTACAGCTGCTTGAAAAAAAATCTCTCACAAAGAAGCTAAACCTCTGAGATTTGCCTCTTTGCTAGCTTCACGACTGAGTGAAAAAATTTACTTGTCTCCATGAACAAAACAAAACAAAAAACCCCATAGCTTTCATGAGCACAAAAGAGAAAGGAGGAAAGAAACAAAGGGAAAATACACAGGCCGATCTACAAATCATAAAGTATGAGATTGTAAAAGATGCAGAGGAGCCAGGAGTCAACATGCTAAACAAGGAGCTGCATCCCACAATCTGATCCTCTATCATGTGTGTGTTGTGCTCAGCTTCACTGATTCTGAGGCAAGCCAATGAAATTCCAGAATAATTTACAACTTTTTTTATATTTCCTCTTTATCACTACATTTGGCATTAAATTAAAGCCTACATCACAGCATGGAGAGAGAAATTGGGAAAACAAGGAGGAAAGACAGGCAAAATTAGGACACTTAGTGATATTTGTTGTCTGTTCTGAGGAACAGGAGCTTCAACAATGTACTGTTTAAACAAGACATGAACAAATTAAAAGAATTATTTTAAACAGCAGTCATGCAAATGATAGTGGTACAGAGACGCCTGAACTCAATTCAGACAAACTGGTTTGAGTACAAGTAACACAGCAGACCTCAGCAAAGATCTCTACAAGTTCTCATTTTATTCAGTTTCTCAAGATGACCTTATTATAGGAGAGGAGAGGCTGAGGAGGGGGGAAATCAAAATGGAATAGACTGGGAAAAATGAATTTTTGGTGGGAGAGAGAAGCAGTAGCACAACCAGAAAGGTCAGAATAAAACCAAAGCTATAGCTGAAACAGGAATAGGTTTGGATGAGTAGAAATCTGGGGCTTAATCTGAGACCTAGGTCCAATTCAGAGAGAAATCAGATATGGAACAAAGAAGAAAGAGATGACCTTATTAAAGGGGAGGGGAACACAACAGTAAGAGGGAAACTATTTTGAATTCGAAGCCTAGGTCATTCCCTTTGGGTGGGCAGTGAGACCAATACAGGGAACTTGTGTATTAGAGAAAACATGGTCAGGTGTCACTGAAAAATTATAGGTGACAGTTGTGTATCTATAGCACAGACAGGGAAGTTATGGTATGAGAGAAAATCAACTCACATCAGGAACATGAAAAGGGATTTGGAACGAACTCAGCAAAAAGACTGGGGACAGACATTTTGTGGAAAAAAAAACAGATGCTGGAACTAGGAACAAGGAGTAGGTCACAGTGAGGCATGAATGTGCTGGAACTGCACATCATCCACTTGATGTCAGCAAAGACCTGAAAGACCCACTGACCACTAGTCTGGACCATAAAATCATAGAATCACAGAATCACAGAGTCACATAATAGTTTGGGTTGGAAGGGGCCTTTAAAGGTCATCTAGTCCAATCACCCCTGCAATGAGCAGGGACATCTTCAACTAGATCAGATTTCTCAGAGCCCCGTCCAACCTGACCTTAAATGTTTCCAGGGACGAGGCATCTACCACCACTCTGGGCATCCTGTTCTAGTGCTTCATCATCCTCATGATTAAAAAAATGTCTTCCTTAAATCTAGTCTGAATCTACCCTCTTTTAGCTGAAAACCACTACCCCTTGTCCTATTACAACCGGCGCTACTAAAAAGTTTATCCCCGTCTCTCTTATAAGCTCCCTTTAATTACTGAGAGGCTTCTATAAGGTCTTCCTGAAGCCTGTTCTTCTCCAGGCTGAACAACTCCAACTTTCTCAACATTTCTCCGTAGGAGAGGTGCTCCATCATTCTGATAATTTTGTGTCCCTCCTTTGGACCTGCTCCAAAAGTCCATGTCTTGGATCAAGGGTAGACACTCATAATTGCCATTAACTTTTCACTGTCTCAAGAGACAGAGGTCTGTTCAGAGAAGTCATGGGACTCATTACATCAACAACCTGCAATAACATGATGCTCTGTGACAGCAATTCTACCTTTCCACCTCACTTTCAGATGAAAACTCAGTTGTTGCACTCTGACACATTTAAATGTTAACATTAAAAGAAAACTATGTGATGGTTTGAGGTTGTAGTACAGAGAGTCCGAAGTCCATTAACATAATATTTTCTGTATAAGCATACAGCTTACACAGCTCTTTTGCTTTCAGTTTTAATCTAGCCTTTTATTAGATTTCAGGAAGTAGATCTTCAGCTGATGTTAACAGTAACAGTTCTATTCATTTTAAGAGTTCTTCATGATTCATTGCACAAAGCTAAAGGACGATGTATTTGAACAGACCTGATTTTGTCTTGTTTCTTTTCCAACCTCTGCAAGTTTGCCAGATGCCATTACACTGCTCAGATCATTTTATGTTCTTCTACTAAGTCAGTCACTCATAGTAAAAGAATAAGCACCAATGGATATGGTTTTTAACAAGTAATTCTGACAGGCTCAGTGGGATTATTTCTAAGCAGAGTTAGAACCCACTCTTACTTCAGAAAAATCAATAAATTCAAGATAAATTTTCCCACTAACCTGTAAGGATGTATGGTATTGGACCACAATATTCATACATTTAATATCATAAAGGTCCACAATGTAATGTGACTACGTACAACAGACCAAAGTGTTTACCAAAGGATTTCTAAATAGCACCCAAAACTATTTCTTGGGCTATTGAATACTTTTAGAAAATTGTAAAATCTTTAAATTGACTTAAAATGACTGAGAAAAATACCACATTTTTGCTAGGTAATTTATTACATTTTTAAGTCATTGATATACATCTTACTATTATTAGCATTGTCATCTTCTCTTTTCTTTCCATTATGCCCTTTTATCCTATTTGATTATAAAGCTGTTTATCTTCTTTCCCAAGGAAAAAAAAAATCATAACAAGACAGGTTTTTCATGCCTTGACTAGTCTTTTTGGCAATTTCTTTCAAGTTTTTTTTTTTATTTTTCCCAAACGTATATAATGAAACACTATACAATAATGATCCCATCAAAAATTCCTTGGAAACAACATCTCTATCATAACTGAATTGACATGCTTAAACATAGTCAAACAACATCCCTTTTAAGCACAGCACTATCTTAGAAGGTAATTTTCTGCTGGCTATCTCAATGATACTATGCTCCTTCTCACTGTCACTGATTGTAGGATACTGTTTCCCATCTGATGAAGTGTGACCTAAGCCTTTCTTTTTCTTTTTTTTTTTTTAAATTTATTTTAAGCTATGTGAACTTGAATTTGGCTATATAAAAATGAACATAGCTCAGATTGTATCTTCTACCAAACAATTCAGAGTGGTCACTTTAGTGGACTTGTACCTAATGTTATTTACCCCTCTATCAATTTTTGCAACGCTACAAGTTATTGGTTTGGGGTTTCTTTTATATTTTTGGGAATTTTTTTATTATTTTTTCAGTGGTGGAAGCATTCCTGAGGCTCAGAGACTGCAACACCAAGAGTCTGGGCTTAGATATTAATTTAATTCAATTGACCTATACAGTATCTCTGCAACAGTCCAAACCACTGGATGGAATGCAAATACATTTTCCAGTGTCTGAGCAATGGGTTGTCATTCTGTACTCTACCCTCTCCCCCAGCATCCTCAATGTTCTCATAGTTTAGCAATGTCCTTTTTTCCTTACTATCTTAGCAACTTCATCTCTCAGCATTAGTTTTGTATAAGTTGACTAACAACAATTGTAGGATCTTTAAGCAATCTCTTTAGCATTCATTAAATCTTACCCTCAGTGGTGTTCACAGCAACACAGTATGAGCTAAATTTGCTAAGTAGAAAAGAGTTCATTCTCCAGACCCCCATGGGGATACTGTGCCTTCATAACAGATGACTGAAAAGTCAAGGGAACAGAGCTTAAAACAAGTGCTCTATTTTGGCCTTGTGCGTTGCTAATAATACCCTCATCAGTGCTGAGCAAACACCTCACTGTATTTCAGTGTGGTTATTTGTGGAGAGAGCTATTGTCAACGTAATGGTAGCTGTAGGGGAACGAGAAGATGCTGAATTAGGATTTGACTTCTGGGACATAAAGCTTTTCCCTCAAGAGACCAGAAGATAAAGGCTTTTCCCTTAAGCAAAATTGAAGAGGAGGTGATGGTGGACCTGACATGGCCGGAAGGAGAACTGACTGAAACGTAAACAATGGAAAGATCCAGATGTAAACAAGGGAACGAATTCACTAGAAAATAGAGTGTTGTTTTTAGTTAATAGCCAATAAAAGGTTTTGTAGATGACGTATTCACAGCAGTAAAAGACTATAAAAGTAGTTGTAAAGGAGCAATAAAGTGATTCTTCTTCACCACCTACCGGAGTTCGCTCTTTGATCCCACCATTACAAGTAGCAGAGTCAAAATCATGGACTATGTTTTCACTGTGCTAAAATGTTATGTTAAAGTGCTATCGAGACTGCTTTCATAGGAGAATGCAGAATAAAGTATCTTGCAAAGTCAAGTAATGTAGTATGCCAGGTAGTCTGCCTTCAAGTGTGGAACCTATTTACCTATCTCGCTTGTCTTGCTGCAGGACGTACAAGGTCTTCTGACATCTGTGCTGTGCCTTACTGCACCCCGCATTACCTACCACACACCACCTCTCTCCTTCAATGCCCATACTAATTTTTCATTATCTCCCATTTTTCCAAGCAGTTAGGGAATGACAAGAGACAGAGCAGCAAACCTGCCAGCAATTAGGGTGTCAGGATAGCCACACCATCTTCTAGAGACCAGAATGAACTGCAGTAGGTCGTTTCGTCTCACAAGTCATACTCTCCTGAACGGTGTAAGCCTCAGCCTTAGCTGAAACCATGGTACGGGGCCTAAGTGGAAGCATGAAAGTTTCATTAATCATAAATGGCTAAGATACTCTTGTTTATGGTGAGGGTTTGACACTAATGTTGCAGACATGCTAAATTTATACCCATCTCACAATGGTTCTGAAATCGCATCACAGACACCTGCTGGAGAACCATGACTTTTGAAGTTGAAATTCACCTTCATGATCTCTTACAACAGCCCAGCACAGGATCTGAAATAGAAGAAAACTCATTTCCAGGCTGTCATTTCAGCCTGTGCGTAGGTGGACATCTCTCTGCCAGACTCACACTGGTTTTAATACAGCTGTTTGGCATTAGTAAATCCACTACAGGTGACGTTGTCAAGAAAATATTATGGGATTTTAAGATAGTCTCGTCTCCTTCTGGTTAGCTTAAGGTTTCCTGGCATTGCTTTCAAAAGTGAATCAGTGCTAACACGAACAATATTATCAAGATCAGGATTGCCTACTCTGCACTACCCAGTTTCTGCACCAGCAGTGGGATGCCATTCCAAGAGAAGCTGGAACTACATGACCGGTGAAGGTTGTGGAGTTCACTAATCCCTGCCTCCAGGAGGGAATGCAGAACACCATTTCCTCATCTATAACTTCATCCACACAGTCCCACTGTGAAAATTTCTGCTGCTCAATTGTAGGTCGTATACTTGTTTCCTTTCTCCCTAACTTTCTCTTTCATTTTTCCTGCTTTCCTGAAGCAGACACAACATCAATACAGCATCCTGATTTCATTGTTCAGCCCTATTTGCAGTTCTTTGTTTCCATTCTTCAATAAAATCTCCCTACACAGCTCTTTTTCCACCTAGGAAAAAATAGGGATAAGGATTTTTCACAATCGAGGTTGTTTTTACTCTTCTCCCACAGCATAATCACTATATAACTGTAGAATGAGATCTTATACTATTTCACTATCTGAATCTATTGATTACAGAAAAGATACATATTTCAGCTTCACTTCACATATAAACCTCTTATCTATTCCCATGCTTCAGTCATATTCCTTTGTGCCCACAAACAGTAAACACGAGCTGCAGAGTCCTTCTGAATTTCTCACGTCAGTATCATTTTCTCTGGGATTCTAGCCTCTCGAGGGTTTTTTAAATAAAATTTTATTTTACTTTGGTTTACTTTGGCTTACTTTGGGTTGGTTTTTTTATTTTATTTTACTTTTTTTTTTTTTTTAAGGGTGCAATAAACTTGACATAAACTAAACAATCTTCTCCTTCCCCAGCAGGTTGTTATGTCCTCATTTGCCAATGAGGGAGCTTTAGAGTTAAAAGTCTTCCCAAAGAGTATCAAATTAAGAAAGGAAAAGCATTTTTAAGAAAGAGAAACCCAACCAAAACAAACTAGAGTGCACACCTTAAGAACAAGCCCAAAACACAGCCGCTTTCAGTGGTGTCTGCCTCACAGACACACACACACACACAAAAGAACATCTGCATATACAAAGCTTGTCCTTTCTAACTCAGGCCTTTTGAAACTACTCAGTTCATAGCTAGGGAATATTTTCATACAGACCACACTTGATTAATGGGGCCAGCTCACATTAGTCACAGTTCTTTCAAGAAAAACTTTGATACAGGCCATCTGTCAGAGTCTAGTCTGACTGTACACACACGCAGGCTGGAGCATTAAGCAAAGTATCCAGAGAGAGATAAAGAAAACAAGAACAGGCTCCATTCTGACTTAGCTCCTCTAATCTGCTAAAAAGCGATTTGGCATCAATATAAGCAAAACCAGGGCGACTTGTCCTCCACTGCTTTTCAGATACCTTATATTCAGGTCCTGGACTGTTCTTCTACATATTCCATAAAATGGACCCATTATCACTTTTTTTTTTTTAAGTACAGTTTTAAAGGCATGCAGTCCCTGTTAAGAAAAGACTGGAAATCTCCAGCTGTATGCCTTTAATTTTCTTCAAGCCAATAAAAGTGAAAGTGACTGTTAATTGCTACATGCTGCACAGAAGCAACCTTCCTGCCTTCCTGTGAAATACCTCCCTTATAATCCGGTCAGGCAGACAGCTCTCTTTTCAGTCCTCTCCCTTATTATGCTGAGGAAGTGTCTCTCCTTGGGTAAGGCCTCTTATGTTTTTTTCAGTATTGCTCCTGGTCTCTGAGTCAGTTATCTGTTGCCTGTCACAAGGCATTAGTAGCTCACCTTGCTGTAGCTGTGGTGAAACATTTCATTTTCTCTCTTTCTCTCCTTTACAGACAAAAAGAGCAGGCACTCTTCACACAGATCATGATCCAGATAGCAGTCTCCAGGTTGCTGTGAACCCTATGGCAGTTTGCCTGTCATCTTATATGAAGAAGCCTGCTCACCTTACTCTGCTATGGAATTTTAGAAAAGGTATGCCATGCATGGTAGCTGGGGGAGAGTAGGTAGGGGAAGAGACAGGAGAACTTTTTATTTGGACCAGGTTCTGTGATTCTGTGGTGGACGTTCTGTAAGACAGACTTACAGAATGCCATCTGCAGAGTCAACAGTACATGTGCAGATGTCCAGGAAGGAGATCAACAAGCCAGCTGCAGCTGAGTTCTCAGCTTTTGATATGTAACAGGTGGAATGTCACCAGTGATCCCAAAGGCACCATTACAGTTGTAAAAATGGGTCAGGGAATTTGGCTTTGTAATTTGACTTGTGTACCAAGTATAAATGCAGACTGTAAACATATTGGATTTTTTCCCTTTCAGTTCCCAAAAGTTCTGCAAGCAGCTTATGACGTTTCAGTTGGAATCACCCTGAGTATTCCTATCAAAACATCTACCATAACCAGGTCATTTCTGAATGATGTATTGAGAGTGTTCAGTTTTGAAATGACAGATAAATAGTTTGTTTAGGGATGTACATAAAGGCCATGGAGGCATGCTTCTGTTCTGTCTTAAACTGACCACCTCTTAAAATCAGGCTTAAAATATTTCTGTGAACATTTCTCAACAAGTGAAAATTCAAATTACTACAATACTTTGAACAACAAATGTCAAAATACAAATGTACTGTTCATATTTTTCAAGTAAATTTTGTTGATTGCTCTCATATGGGACTGTTTCTGTATCATATGATGATAGTTTGCTGTAGAAATACTTCTTTTTCCCCCTGCCTCCCTGCTGCTAGTGCCTGCAGTGAAATGAACTAGCTGCTTGGTTGTCATTCTTGACATTTTTTGTTCAAATAAAAACCAACACCTTAAATTTCCTGTAGGATGTATTTCATACATGGGACAGCTGGTGGAACAAAAGGGAAAATTATTTGGAGGGAAACAGTGTCTTAGGAGTGGGCTGAAGAATTATGCATTGGCATGAGATTTCCCAGTGGTTTAAAATATTATCTCATGGAAAGTGCATAGCAATAATCAAACTTGAAGGAAGAGAAAAAAAAAAGCAAAAGCTATCTAAGGGACAGCTGTGGCTTGGGTAGCCAGAAGGATTTAGAGAATCAACAAGATCTATAAGGGTTACAAATCCTTTAAACAAATGGTGGGCATACCTTGTCAGCTGTACCCCTACTTTTTCTAGTTGTTTCTTCCACTCATAAGGTAAATATTTTTATATGCCTTGCATCTTAGCCAAATTAAACATAATGAATTACGTCTTTTTCTAAAAAAAAAAAAATTCTTTCTTTCTCCTCAGACATCTACTGACACATTCCTCTTTTCATGGAGGGCCACAAGGGACAAAACTGCTGAACTTGACACAATTGGTTAGCATGAGGTACTTAATTAAGTACTTCATCTCCAACACTCTTAGCAATACTGGAAAAGCACTAAGACTGATTCAGAGAGGAGTCTTTATTTAGAAAGGCTACACCACTGCACCATCTCAGATTCAAAAGTAAAATTTTAACGTCTGTTTTCTTTCAAAAACATGTAAATACCTTTTGGCCAAGAATACAGAGAGGTTAGCGCAGACACCTGTTTCTACTCTATGCCAGAAGGAGAATATTGAATACAATCCCTGCTGCTGAAATGAACTCTAGTCCTCTGTGTTTATGATATATTCCCACACAAGGAGCAGCTGTAGTTTCGCTCTTCTCCTTCCCTCCCCTCATACTCTGTTAAATCCTGTATGCACATATACAGTCATTTATCAATCCTAATCCCTATCTTGGTGAATTTCCTGAACTCATCTGGCAGCTGCTTTCCCAAGACTAAGCCTACAATGTATTCAGGTAAGAATGGGCTGGTTCAGAGAGTTCAGGTAGTTTCATAAATTCCCTACTGTCGTGGTTTTAAGGCCACCCAGGAATAAGCAGCACTCAGCCTCTCACTCTCTCCTCTCCTGTGTGATGGGGAGGAGAACCACAAGGACAAAATGGTGAAAACCTCATGGGCTGAAGCAAGGACAGGGAAGGTTCATTCACCATTTATGGTGATGGACAATAAACAGACTCGACTTGGAGAAAACACAAAAACAACTTAATTTGTTAACAATCAAAACCAGGATAGGATAATGAGAAATAGAACATCTTAAAAAGGCACCCCTCCCCCACCCATCCCTTCTTCCCAGGCCCAAAGGCTTTGTTCCTGATTTCTCTGCCTTCTCCCTGCCGGTGGCAGAAGGGGGTTGCAGCAGTCCACCCCGTGTTGTCTCTGCCGCTCTTTCCTCCTTGGGGGAGGGCTCCTCACAGTTTTCCCTGCTCCAGCATGGGGTCCTTTTCACGGGTGAGTCCTTCACAAACTGCTCCAACATGAGTCCTTCCCATGGGCTGCAGTTTTCCACTAACTGCTCTGGTGTGGGTGCCTTCCAAGGAGTCACAGCCTCCTTCAGGCCCAGCCACCTCCTCCAGCATGGGGTCCTCCATGGGCTACAGGGTGGTATCTGCCCCACCGTTAAATCTCCATGAGCTGTCAAGTTCCATAGGCTGCATGGGGACAATGTGTGTCACCATGGTCTTCACCAGGGGCTGCAGGGGAATCTCTGCTCAGGCAACTCCTCCCTCTCCTTTCTCTTCACTGATCTTCGTGTCTGCATAGTTCTCTCTCACATCCCACTCCTCTCTCAGTTTCTCACAGGCGCCATCTTGTTAGTCCCCTCTCCTGCTTCCAAAACCATGGAGACAGGGCAACTTCCATCAGTGACTTACAGGAGCCATCGCTGTAGCCCTTCCCTCACTACCAAAAAAAAAAACAAACCCACCACACAAAACCACAACACCTACAAAGCTATAAATGATATTTCTTGGTAGCAGACAGAGTCACAGTAGGCTTTGCCTTATTAGGATTTCCCATGGGGCAAGACAAACTTTGATACTCTACAATAGGAATGCACAGGCGATTTGCACCTACTGGATGCTATTATTGGGTCATCTCACTTCTTCCCTGAATGAATTTGGGCAGTAGCATAAATGACAGCATCATATTTCAGGCACCAGCATCAGACCCTCAGTAGTCTCCAGCACTCTTCAACCTTAGAGTCATCCTTTATGCCTCATGCAGTTAGTGAATCTTAGAACCACCTTCAGATTCTCAATCATTCATTGCATTATTCAATATCAGTTGATAATTAGACTGAAAATTACATAATTATGTATCAGGACAAGATCTCTAAACGAATTCCCGCTAGTTTGGGGCATCTGCTCTCTTCTTAAATGATCGTTCGTGTCCTATGATAATGGTGCTTTGCAAATCCATGTCTACTCTCTGTAGTAACATGGTCCAGGTATTGTACTGATAAGATCCTAGGTAAAACTTTTTTTTCTTAAAAGCATGTAGAAATGTTTTAAACCTTTTTTGTTTAGCTACTTATAATGAAATATGAATGTATAGGACCTTTTTGATAACAAAGACAGTTAGAACATCTTCATTTTTATTCCAGTTAAAGCTCTTGACAAAACTCTGCTGGACTTAAGTTACATAAAATCCAGCTTTAGTCAATAAACTTAGACAAGGATAATATTGTAAGACCTACACAGACAGCTTTCTCCATTACTGTATTGTGTTTACGTGGCAAGGTATTTGTAGCAGGGGGACCGAAGTGGATGACTCTGTGAGCAGAGACCAGGGTCTGTCCCCAGGTTGTACACAGCCAGTCCCAGCTGGCTCCAAAACAGACCCACCGCTGGCTAAAGCTGAGCCCATCAGCGATGCAGGTGTTGCCTCTGTCATAATGTAGTTAAGAAAGGTTAAAAAACGCCACACAGCATCTGTGAGAGAGAGGAGTGAGAGAAACAGCCCTGGGGACACCAAGGTCCGTAAGGAAGTAAGGGGAGGAGGAGCTCCAAGCACCGGAGCAGAGATTCCCCTGCAGCCCACAGAGAAAACGTGAAGCAGGTTATCGCCCCTGCATCCCATGGAGGACCTCATGCCACACCAGATATCTGCACTCCAGCCGGTAGAGGAGCCCATGCTGCAGTAGGTGGACATGCCTGAAGGGAACTACAGCTCATGGAGAGCCCAGGCTGGAGTTGGTTCCTGGCAGGAACTGCAGGCCCTGGAGAAGAGGCCATGGAGACGTAGGTTTTCTGGCAAGACCTGTGACCCATGGGGAATACACACTAAATTTTTTTGCAAGTCTTTTGCTGAAGGACTGCATCCCATGGAAGGGATCCACACTGGAGCAGAGGAAATGTGTGAGGAGGAAGGAGCAGTGACAATGTGGTGTTATGAACTGACTGCAACCCCCGTTCCCCATCCCTCCTGCAATGCTCAGGGTGGGGAGTCGGTAGAAGAGTCAGGAACAAAGTTAAAGGCTGTGCAGACTTTAGACAAGTAAGCAAAGTCCATTTTCTTTCTAAAGAGGTAAGTAATTCAGATGAGATCAGAACTAATCTGAATATCAACTTATGACATAGCACAAAACCAGAAGGGAAGCCAAAATTCTTTTCTGCTTTACTATTCTTTTCATGGTTGTAGGATTAGGGAAGTTAAAATCACCACAGAAAGATATCACAGCTGTGCTGAAACATAAATGACAGAAAAGTCACATGAGAAAATTTGACTATACAAAAATTTCTACCGAAGCTAAATTTGTTTGAGCAGGAATTTGAATGTCTGTGCTAGTATCAAAGAGTACCCAGAATGTCAGATTTATTTCACATACATTTGTTACTGCTTTTTAGAAAAAGCAGCACTTTAAGGAAACTTATTAACAGGAACACCCACTTTTTTTTTTTGTTGTTGTTGTTTCTGAATACACATCCTTGTGGTAGATAGAGAGTATCTTCCACTGTTACAAGGAAACCAGAGGCCAAGCTGAGAAGTATACAGACTGCATACATTCAACTTTATGAACAAGAAGAGGTGTGTTTGAAAAAGCATGCAGTACTTAAAAATGTTCAATCCTGATGTGGCACCAACCACTGCAACACGAACTGATTTCCTAGGTGCCAAGAGTAGGGAAATCCTCCATCTAAGGAGCATGACCTTACTTATTTAATGGTTCTAAATAACTAAAATAAGCCTTGAGTCTCTGTGTCATTCTATCATCTTTCTCTCTGCTTTTGCTATTTCAACAATGTCTTCTCAGAACTAGAAAAAAAGGTCACTTGGCCTGCAAAATTCCTAAAATTCCCAACTTCCCTCTTTCTTTCACTTCAGAAAGAAATCATTTAAATGAGAAAATCAAGAGCAAATCATCAAATCAAATTACCTTTGGCAGCTCTCTTTGAGATTTGTATTAGACTACGGCCTTCAAAACCCATGTTTCTGTTGGGAAATGGTGGCATTGGCCATGGTAGAATATTTTATCCAGTAATGATAGTACTAGTGCTTATCACCACTGTGTGCTCACCATGACTTGGTTTGTGTTTTATGGCTATTCAGTACTGTGCTATTTTTTGAGCTTGTTGTAATGAACCCATAACCCCAGATATCTTATCTAGCTCAGAATATGTTATATGCATCAGAATATATTATATTATGTCTCCCAGACAGCTGTCCATTCACAGTAAGCATGTAAATTAGTAATTGCTAGGCCTTAATCTCCTTCAGGCTATTGTTCCTTCCACTGCTCTATCAGGGTAAAACAGTCAGAAAACTAACTAGTTGAGAATTCTTTCAATAAAAGTGTTCATAGCAGTGGAAGCAGACAGTGAAAGAATTTGATGAGAATGTCACATTTATCATTGATCTCTGTTAGGGACAGATCGCACTGGAGAGGGTGCTAGTTACCTGTATAATTTAGATTAACCCCAGAAACAGGGGAACACAGAGGCGAAAGAAAACCCTCCTTCCATAGACCTTCCTTTAAAACAGAACAAATTAGAAGACAAAGAAATTATGCAGTCAGAGAGATATCAGATATACTAATTGAAAAATAAAACATGCACGTGTACAAACACAGAAGTCTTTTTTAACAAGGATGTAAAAATGAGCCAGAAATCAAAACTTTACATGAAGAGGCCAGGAATTAGTAAGAATCAGAATGCATTGTCTGCTTCCAATCAAACAGAGACAGAATTGGCAAGAAGTGATAGAAGCTGACGTCACTGAAAAAAGTCAAGAAGCAGTGTTTGTGTACTCAGTGTTACTCTCGGGCTGTAGTTTGCTGTTTCTGCCTGTCTGTCCTTTTTTCTCTTTTGAACAGTAACATGTAGTATAAATGAAAGATGCAAGAAATTTATTTTGTTTCTTCATTTCATCCCACTAATTCTGTTTCAGATATGAGGTACAGGTGTACCTGGGGTGAAAAAACAACCTCTCATTAAAAAATATATGGTGGTCTTTCATAGTAATTCAGGCAGAGGCAATGAAACCCAGCTGAAACTATATAATCAATGATAGGTAGAAACCACGAGAATATATGTTCTCAGGAAAAGCACAAAAAGAACCATTGAAGCAGATCTAAAATTTGTAAGAATCCTTTCCATCTACAGTTTTGTTTCCATGGGTTCCTAAAAGGAAACAGTTTGCATTATGCAAGCACAACAATGAGATCCTTTTATGCCACTGAAAACAATGATGTCCATATAATCACAGCTATTATAAGCCAAACTAGGAGTATGAGTAATAATGTCTCTGTATTTTACCAGAATGCATACTCAGCTGGTTTCTTTGCAGTGAAAAAATATGCTGTAAATTGAAGAATCTACAGTAAGTGGACAGATTTAAACTACAGTTGAGTCTTAAAAAAAAATCTAACAACCTTTGGGAAATGTTGCAAGACTGATCTCTTTCTGTAGGCATTTCCTTATTCATTAATCTCTTTTAATTATGGTCCGTGGGCAAAAGTGCAAAACTGGCCTTTATCCGTAGCAGTGTTCACTGCTGTCACTTTGGGAGGTTCACAGAAAGATCAAGGATAGTAACTGTAGCAACTAAATATTTAGTCATTATTATTTCTTCAGTACTCTATGGTTACACTGAACATCATTAGTAAGTAGATGTGCTCGTTGTTAGCTTGCCATTTCTGCTCCTTATTCTCTCAGTCTCTCTTTTCCTCTCTCCTTTGGGAACTTGGCCTCTTTAGGAGACTGCCCTTTTACATCCTATATTAGATTTTATAGCACCATTGGTGAAAACCCTATTGCTAAACAGATGTGCAGCAGAGTTAATACAACTGATTAGTACTGATAATGAAATGTCATTAACTGGTTTAGTCCCTTCTTGGAATAAAGAAGATATAATAATAATTCAACATTTTGTGAATGTAGCATTTTGTAAGGCTTTCTAGAGGCGAAAGTACTGCCATGTTGTTATATTCCACATAAAATGCTTTATGTAGAATGAGTTACCTATTGGCCCTTATGAATAGAAACACAGGTTTTTTTTTAATAAATGACAAATCTATATGTATGCAGAGAGACACACATAAATGTGTCATATATTTTTGCCTGACAAAAACAATTACTTTAACAATTCTGCTTACAAACTTATTGAAAAGATTTAGTGAATAAGTGATCTTGACCTTCATCATCAGTAATGGCTAAGTTCACCTGGCTTCTCAGCCAGTGGGGCCAAAATCAGTCATTGTGGAGACTAAGGGCTTGCCATGCCTGATTAAGTTAAGGAGGAGAAAAGAGCTAGCCCGTGAGCTATCTGTTATATTTAAGCCTTTTGGATACCCTTGAGAGCTACTTAGCAACTTGATTGAGGCTACACTCTTGTGTCTACTTCCACCCTTTGTCCTAAATCCCCTTTGCAGTACATGCTTAATGTCTTTTTAAGCTCGTGATCATATTTTTTCAATAAAATCTTGGCTTACTACATCCTTCTCTTTGGAGCTTAGGTCACAAACTGCTTTAACCTCCAGGAACTACTTGTGGTTTTTATTCTGATAGCAATCATTTAAATCATCCTCAAATTCCCTATCAACATCTTTTTAATTCAATCCTTACAATTTTTATGTTAGAAAAAAAATCAGATATGAAAAGGTGAGTTCGAAGTGTGAGTAACAGTAAACTATAAATAATCTAATTAATTAAAAAGCACTTGATTACTCTTATTTCTATCTCAGCGGATTATTTTTCCTGGGAGATGATGAGATATAAGAACAGAGATTTACCACTGGTCATAGTACTGTGAAAGTAACTGATTCAGGATGATCTATGAAAAAAATCTTTGTCTATGAAGAGTTCTGATTTAATATAGCTAAATCTACTTACACGACATTTTCAAACAAAATGAGTGGAAGGTTTTCCTTGTGTAACATATTTTTGTTAATCTCAAAGCAGGCATTCCTAATTTTTTTTCCAAGTAAAGCAGGATAAAATCCAGTGGGAACAGCCTGAAACCTTTTGGTTTGTTTGTTTTGCATTAAAACTGTTGCCCTTAGACACGAGAGTCAAGAAATATGGGCATATTTCAGCAGTACAATGCTTTTCAGCTTCCAGTTTCATGAAGTTGTTTTATGTACCTGTTTTTTGATGAACATTCATCAGCCATTTTCCAAAATGAATTATTTTGCTAAGACTGAAGAGGAAAGGAGGAAAAAATGCTACTAAAATCCAGGAACATGCAACTTTTCAAAGTGCAGAATTTTCAAGTCTGTTGTAGTGGTAGTTATCAGACAGAAAAATTAATGCATTTGAATAAATATTTATGTATATTATAACAGCTTTCTGACTTGCTTATTTCTTCATGTACCTTGCAGGCAAGTTAAGAAAACAACTACAAGTCACAAATAAGACATTAAATGAACCCTGTGACAATTGTCTTAATCTATTACCATGTTCCAGCCCAGTAATAATTTCTTTTCTTTGTTTTTTTTTTTCATCTTCCCCCTCCACCCTGTAGTATACTTCCATAAACAATCTGAAATAGAAAAGCAACAGTGGACGTGAATTGAGTTTGAGGTATGTGAAAGTAGGATCACAAAATTGTGTACACTAGAGGTTAAATTATGCTATTCTTACCAAGATGTGTATCAAAATAATTTTTCAGTCCTATTGTGTTACTCAGGCAAAGATATTTCAAATTAATTCTAAAACTCCTGTTCTGTAGACCCTAAAATAAATTAAGACTTAGGGCCACATATCTAAACTTCACATCTTCTTTAGTTCCCTTTCTATTTGGTGTCTTGGTTTTACTTAACCTTAGACTGAGATCTACATAGAAATGTACTTCCTTCTTAATTTCCTTTTAGATCTTGTGAAGGGCTATAGTATTACAGCTCCAGCTTTTGCATCATAAGTTTAGCATATTTTCCTGTATTACACTGAAATGACCATATTTGAGTTCTTTTTATGCCTTTCCAGGTAATATGCCGTGTCCAGAAGAAAAGTAAAATATATGTTTTTGGCATTACATTGCTTAAGGGGTTTCTGTGTTCTATGCATTTCTTTGGGGAGCAGGATTCGGCTACTAGTTTGTATTTGCTGGTACCTTGCATGAGCAGAAGTTTTTTAACTGCTGCATTTTTGTAATTAATTTGATTATTTCGGTGATAACATTTCAATAATATTTATTCAGTAAAAGGCTGTTCTCCTGTACCTTTTAAATCATAGGTCTTCTGATAATATTACTCAGTCTGAAATGTAACTGATTCTTTGAAGAAAACTGAAGCTACTCGTAACATACACAGTTATTGAATTTGAACTAAGATATCACACTAAAGATAACAAATGAGATAAAGGGACCAACGTTCCAGTCTTTCTTATGCTGAAAGTAATGTTCAATTTAATGTCAGTAAGAATGGAAACACTGACTTCCAAATTTTTTGGTGTTTGCTCTTTTAAGTATGTAGTAAAATTATCTTATAATTTCCCAGTTCCTTTTCATGTTAGAGATTGCCTGAGAACAGAGATATTGATAAGGTTCAGTTGGCCCTGAGCACTCACATATCCCTTTCTCATGGGTGTGTGAAAACAACATGCACAATACAGACATCAACACAAACGATATTCCCTGTGGGAAACATCTATTTAAATCTACCATCCTACATTGCAACTCAAACTATATATGCTTCCTAATTTTTTTCACTCTTGAGAGTGAAAGGGATTACTCTGAAAGGACAAGAAAGAGAACAAAATATTCTATACATAAGGATTAAAGAAATGCGCTATTTCCATTTGTGGAAAAAAAAAGTAAATTACTGCTCTAGTGTATGTACATCTCAGTACAATTGTTTAAAATCAGTGACTCAATGTGTTACCTGTATTTGGACAAATCATTATTTTTACTGGGAAACTGATTTCCCATTAAGAAAAATGTTAAAGATTTTAATATAAAGTACTGCTTTAAAACATATGAAATAAGTGTAGCTGGACTGAACAAAATTTAATAAACCTATATAGTTTGCTGTGTCCTCTGTTGGAGGCAGAATCTACCAAGGGTCTAAATTCGTATGGCTCTCACCATTTTTCATCAAAAGCTAGTCATAACACAATGCAGAAGGCTAGTGCTATGAACTATCATAGAACACTGATAATCGCTCTAAGTCCATCAACATCGCTATGTGTCTTCAAAAACATGAGGATTTTGAAAACACCTAGATCTCACTTTAGAGCAAAGACTTATTTTTCATCTTTTAGAAATTATCTACAATTTATGTAAAGAAGTTTTTTTCAAGTTTTCCTCTTCCCCAAGTTGTTTTCTGACCGGTATTTTTTTTTTTTAAGAGACAACTGATACAAGCATTATAGTCAATTTTAATGTTATCTTCCAAGAGCAAGTGGATTTCCTTAGGAACAACAAATAACCTACCTTGTTTCAAAAAACTTTCAAATATTCTGCTACTAGTTCACCTAATATTGCCATAAATTTGGCGTTACTTTTGGTGTCACCTAACAGTGGCAGTGTAATAGCAGAGATTAAGAAAAGTTAAGTACTAAGAACTGATCATGAGAACAACAAAGAAAGAGGGAACTTACATCTGTAGTAATTTTTTTTACTTCTTTATGTAAATAGTTTATTTTCCCTTCCCTTCCCTTCTCTTTTCTTCAACAGACCAGCATAAATGGGTGGGTGGGATTGAAGCTCTCTCCTAAGAAATGGCAGTTGAGTTCAAGTTCAAATTGCATCAACATTTGGACTAATATGTTAAATAAAGCTTAAACATGGAGCCCTATTTAAAAATGTGAAGTAGAAAATGCACTGTGTTCCATAAGTCTACTTTGTATGTTTTGCTGTGTATCTAGCAGTAGCTTATATCTAGACTAGTAAGAAATATGATAGCATTGGATATTACAGTAACAATAGTATGGTCCATGGAACAGATTTAAAATAAATAGATGAGTGGTATAATCTGTTATGCAGCTTAGTTTCTGGTATTGATGATACAAAGCTGCTTGAAGATAAAAGGCTGAACCAGTAGTATGCCTTTTAGTTTTATGACTGTCCTCTAGGTTAAAAATTATATCACTGAAAGTTATTATGTACAGAAAAGTCTGTGGGACTTAGCAATGTATGTCCAACAAAATACAATCTACCCAAACTTGCTTCCTACTATGTTATGAATAATATATGCTATTGGAATGATAGTCACTACCTATATCCTCAGGGATTCATTGTGATGTTCACAAGGTCTTTCATCAGAGGGATCATAACATAAGAAATGTATATAAAGTATCTTTGGCTGTGCATTTTACAGAAGCAAAAGCAATACAGACTTCCTTTGGAAATTAAACTTTGCTCTTGCCTCAGTGGGAATGACCTCAGCAGGGTGGTTGCAGTTCTCTGCTGCCTTCCACTTCCATAATGGATCTTTATTGTGATTTTTGGCCAAACAAATTTGACAAATTCTGATGCACAAACTAATTTCTTATTAAAATGAATCTTTTCCAACGGATAGAATATGGGTGGCCTATTTCCTTAATGACAGAAAAAAACCATGGCTGACCAACCATGTTAGAATTCACGACCTGCAGAAAAACTCACATAAGCCATGCACAGTAATGAGCATGTCAGACTCAGCCTTCACGTCAATACGTTACTTTTTCACTTTTCATTCTGTCCACTTGGTGACTGACAAGCTAGTTTAAATAGACACACGTGTACACTGCTGATTCGTGGCTTGGATAAGCAGTCTGCACAATCTACGAAACATCATCATTTTGACACAAGTTTTCTTAGGATCATAAAACTACCTTGGAAAACAAACCAAAACCAGATAATGTCACAGCAATCCTTAAATAGCAAGGACAACCACTAGACAAGTCTGCAAGTCTGAATTTCCTCAAAATTAGTGATGTCCCAGTGTCAACAGAGGGGAAAAAAGTAGAAAAAATAGGGCTTCTTGTTCGACACAATAATCAGCTGGATAGTTCTCTGTAGAACAATTTTTTGTGGTTATTTTCTAGTGGACTTTCTGCTTAGGAGTGAGACACTTTGTATCTTTTTATTCTAGGAAAGGAAAAAAAATGCTTGAAAATATCTCACTTCTTTCTTCAGGTATTTACTAAAGTTGGAGATACACAACCTTTCTTTTTTTCTTTTCCCTTCCCCTTGTTCTTTACTCCCCCCACCCCCTTTTTTTTTTTTTTTTTTTTTTTTGTGTGAAAATAGCACAATAGAAAGTGAGTTTCCAGAGTCTAGCAGAGCTGTTTTAGGGAGCACAGTTAGCATCTGTAGGTGACCAGCTGAGAGATTAATAAAGTCATCTGAAATAGGAAATTAAAAACCATAGGGATAACACTATGTGGGTCTCTTTCCTACATAAAAAGAAACAGGCACATCCAGTTGGCTTTCCCTGTAGGAGGGACAAAGGAAATGGTTTAACAGAATAAAGTGGCTTGGTTTCTATGCAGCTGCTGAAGTTTTGTAGGGCTGCCCATTCTCTGACCACTTATATGTCTCATTTTCTCTCTCCTTTCTCTGTGCTTCTTCATAATGACAGAGTATTGTTATTGCTGTGAGAACCAAGTAAATATTATTAGCTTTATGTTCTGATTTTCTACTATGGCTATACATAATAAGAAAAGAGCAGTCTGTTAGAAGCAAATGTTTCCCATTGAATTTTCCAGATGTGGAAAATCCTGCATGATCCCTTGTTAGCAGGGTCAGCCACTGCTACTACACCACTTTCACATCTTTCCTTCCTTTTCCTCACACAGTGACACTCTGTAGTCAGGAAGGGACTTTTTCAAGTTCCCGTTACTTCTAGTGAAATTCTGTATGGTAGTATGCTCTGTACTGAAAACATATCACAGTAGCTCCCAAATGCAAATAATTTCCTGATTTTTAAAATTTGAACTTAAAAATGTAAATAGGGACATGTGAAGATTTGTTAACAGCCCTTTGCACAGCATTCTACATATATAATGTAAGGCAGTGAACTTTTACTAAGTATTAATTATCACAGAGATAGAGAGGAATCACACAAAAATATTCAAAAGCTAAAAGTGATCTGCCCTAACCTTTCAATATCATCACTGAACTTTAATGTTGTGTAAAAAATCCTTTGCATTTAATACGAGTTGTTGTACATTCTTATTTCTAGTGATCCTACAGAATTTAACACAAAAATAAAGGTAAACTGTTAGCGATTAATTCTATCCCTATTGAGTACCAGTGGGTCTTTTTTCACAAGTACATTGTCTGAGACCTTAAGTGGACTCAGATAAGCAACACCCATCAATCACGAAAAGTGGGGTTTTTTTTTCTCTAAATAACCAATTGCTGCCCACTTAACGGTGCAAAATACCCTGATCCCCAAAACAGTGTTTGTTTAGCGGAATCTACACATCCATTACAGCTCTTCTCTGATACGAAGAGGGAGACACTGTTGGTGAAGAAACAGGACAAGCTATATGGGAGGCCAGGAGTCATTGCTGTTGCAGGAGCATGGATACCTGTGCTTAGAACTAGGAAGAAAGTAGACTTAAGAGCAGGTCTATTTGAAGGACCTACCTGTGGACATGGGCATATGTGAGAAGTAAAACTTGCTCTGTAATTTATGGACTAATGTTGGATAAGGTTTGAACTATATCTCTATTTGAATCCTTATTACCTCACGTGGGTAAGTTTCACAAACTTCACATCAGAAAGGATGGTGGAAGAGTTGTCAGTAAGAGTTCTCAGAAATATGTAATAGAATTTTAGGAAGGAATCTGAAACTAGATTAATATGCTGAACAGCATAAAATTTTGTATCTTTAAGGCTGAAATTATTGTTATTCCATAACTTATTGCTGACTTAGATGATTTTCTGGGGACATCTGTAGATCCCCAGACTTTGAAGTCTGATGTTCTTGGAATTAATATTTCTATTTCTGCTTTAAACATAGCTAAGATAGTATATGGTGGCTGTGAAATCACAGAATTCTAAGGCAAATTGTAAAGGCTTGGAAAAGAAAAATTTGGTATGGCTGTTGGTTTCTATACAGTTTTTTTCACCAAAAAAAATGCTATTATCTGCGCTTTAAAATTGATGACATTTCAGCTGAATATGAGTGATCCAGATTTTGCACGTGGCAATTCAGAGAAAAGGGCTGTAATTATAGTCATAATTGTGCATAATGATATGCAGACTACTACCTTAATACACAGCTCCCTCATTGTGCAAATGGGGCACAGAACATCTTAGTCTCCTTTGAGACAGACAAAATTTCATCTTGAATGGGTCCCTTGAGAAACACTTGGGAGATATGTAAATAAATACTGGACCATTTATTTGCTAATGTGAACATTGTAGTCTTTTTTTCTTACTAAAATTAATGCCATAGCATAGTCTCCTTGAGAACATGACATAACAGAAAGGATAATTTGTCTAGTCCCAAAGGTGACTTTTCAAACACTATTAAAAAAAACCTGCTGTAGGGATAAGGAGGTATAATGAAGCAGGGAAGCCAAATGAAGCTCAGCCCTCACACTACAGCATGTTTTATTTAGAAAGTGAGTTTTAACCTTTCCTGTCAGAAGTACTGCTCACATGAAAACAATGTGTTACATTTCTGGATCTTTTCTTTCTCCTGCCTGAATGGAAGAGGGCTCACAGCTTTTTCCTCATAAAACTATTTCCTTTGGGGAAGATTAAATGTATCTGTCATTGATATTGCAGTGGTTCTAATAGCTGCTCTGGACTCAGGCGCATTTGATAGCTCATTGGGTCTGAAAAAAAAGAGGAAGATAGTGTATCCTCCTACAGAGCTCACTATCTCATATTATTATTGAAGTAAAAGGTAAACTGTGACTTTAGCTGCTAGGGGTTAGGGTTGTTGCTACACAAGGAACTGTGACTGCTTAAAGTTGAGGAAATTCCAGTAGAATCTGCTCATGACCATTTTTCTGCGCAGTTAGTGTGCTCAAGACCACATTTCCCGTTAGACTAGGAAAGAGATTGTGTCTTGATGTACCAGATATAAGCATAATGTGGACAACCTGGGACATCTTTGTAATGGCTGTACTAGCACTTGCTTGACAGCACACATTCTGAAATATTCCAGCCTCACAAGTAACAAGTGAAATAATCACCTACACCTCACTGGAGGTGATGGACCTCACAAACGTTAATCAAAATCCACTGGAACTAAAGGAAACTTTTCACTGTGCAGAAAGTACCTCACAAAGTCAGTATCTTCTTGGTTCATTAAAGCCAAGTGCCGGGCCCTGCACTTTGGTCACAACAATCCCCTGCAACGCTATAGGCTCGGGGGAGAGTGGCTGGAAAGCTGCCCAGCAGAGAGGGACTGAGGGGTGCTGGTTGACAGCCAGCTGAACATGAGCCAGCAGTGTGCCCAGGTGGCCAAGAAGGCCAACGGCATCCTGGCCTGCATCAGAAATAGTGTGGCCAGCAGGACTAGGGAAGTGATTGTGCCCCTGTACTCGGCACTGGTGAGGCCGCACCTTGAATCCTGTGTTCAGTTTTGGGCCCCTCACCACAAGAAGGTCATTGAGATGCTGGAGCAGGTCCAGAGAAGGGCAACGAAGCTGATGAAGGGTCTGGAGCACAGGTCTTATGAGGAGTGGCTGAGAGAGCTGGGGTTGTTTAGTCTAGAAAGAGGAGGCTGAGAGGAGACCTTCTCACTCTCTACAACTACCTGAAAGGAGGTTGTAGTGAGGTGGGTGCTGGCCTCTTCTCTAAAGTAACAAGTGATAGGACAAGAGGAAACGGCATCAAGTTGCGCCAGGGGAGGTTTAGGCTAATAAGAAAAAAATTCTTCACTGAAAGAGTGCTCAGCCATTGGAACAGGCTGCCTAGGGAACTGGTGGAGTCACCACCCCTGGAGGTGTTCAAGAAACATGTAGATGTGGTGCTTAGGGACATGGTTTAGTGAGTTAGGTGGTGTGGGTTAACAGCTGGACTTGATGATCCTTGAGGTCTTTTCCAACCTTAATGATTCCATGATTCTACATGCTATATGTGATTGCACATGACATATCCAATTGGCAGTGCCTAGGATAAGATTTTAGCTTTAAAGGGTAGCAGTGAGCTCAGACAAAATGTAAAGCAAAATATACTTCAGGAAAAAATTCTGAAAATTCTGTAGAGTCCCTAAGAAACCATCTGGAAATTCTCATCTTTTAACCTTTAGACTTTCAGGGAGTGTGGCATCTTCATACAAAGATCCAGCTGCCATGAAGTTTAATAAAACATAATGGTTGAAGAACACAGATCAAGAAGGTTGAAGTGTAAAAGACATCATGCAGAGACAGAGAGAAACCTATCTAATGCTCACAGAACAATACACAAATGTCATAATGGGCAAATTCAAAAAATCTCAACTAGAATTTTATCTGATTTATTTTAATTTCATGACTGCTAATGTATTTTATTCTTGCTCCACCTTTCTCATGTATTTTCACCTCTGTGAGCTGAAAGGTAACCACTGTAAGATCACTCATTTTCTCTCTTTTTGAAAACAAAAAACTATCCTGGAAACCTAGTCTTACAGCTGTTAAAGGGTAAAGAGATCTCCATCTGCTGAGATGACTCAGTGGAACAATCTCCATTTAGTTTGTCCTTCCAAAGTCAAGAGTGTGATTATTCTATAATTCTCTCACCTGATTAATTCTTAACTATGAACATAATTACACTCTCCAGAAGGTAAATCACTCTTATAAATCAGTTGCTGCTGACAGTTCTCTTCTGCACTCTAGCACGCTGCAGCAAAGTCAGTCTGAGATTACGGAAACAAATGATTGTTAAAACACAGATTTTGCAGAAGGTCTACGCATTAATGAATTACAGGTAACATGATACTGGAAGAAAAATAAATAAAAAAGGACAGAGTAAGGGATTTATAACTCTTCAGTTACTGCAGAAACCTTTATCACCAGAATGAACAACGCAAGACATCCCTGAGTACACACTCGTCCTGCTGCAAGCTAAGGTGAAAAGACCACTTGACATTTATGAACTTGAATCTACTATTGCCTTGACAAAGGTGGGCTTGGAACTGAGACTGGCTTCAAACAACAAATAAAATGAAAATATATCAAGTGAAAAACTACACAGTACATATTTCTCATACTCCATCCCTGCTCCCCCCTAGATTTAGCAAAGACATTTTTTCCTGGTTCTAGATAGTGCTCACTTTATGCCCTAACATGTAAGTTTTAATAATATCAAGTGACTGCAGCTGACAATTGTATGAAAGGCACTCCAAGGAGCTTCTCTTCACATCCAGGAAACATTTTTCCAATGTTCTCAATTTTTTCTCAAGTAGCTAGAGATCAGAGCCCAAGCTTTGACTTAAGAAATCAGAAACTTTTTAATCAGGTTTTCTGAAACATCCAAGAAAAGAAGAAAACCTACATTGTTCCATTATGCACAGAGCAACAGCTCCCACTGCCTAATCTTGGATGATGGAAGACCTTGATATATTTGAATCCTGAGAAATGTCTTCCCAAGTCACAGAGGGAAAAAACAGCTTGACATAATGATAGATACTGAATTGGTTCTGGCCTTGAAATGTTGGTTCATTTTGGTTTGGGTTTTTTGTTTTTTTTTTTTTTTTTTTTTTTGCATAGGAGAATGTGTACTGACCTTTTCTGAATAACCTTACATATTTGTTTCCACAATATCAAGGAGTTCCATGGAGTGATTCTGATAAATGCAATATATTTAGCCTTTGCCAAATGAATACTCTAGAGTAGTGATGACTCAACTTTATTATTTTAGAAAGGACAGAAAAAATTCTTATGATAAATCTTTTGTACCTTAGCATCCAATGTACTATTCACTTTATTGCATCTTCTTTCTGTCTTTTCTGTAGAAAGCTAAATAATAGGCTTTAAATTCTCTTAGGGTACAGAAGAAATTACTATCACGAGTGCTTTTGACTGTTTCTGATTCCTTTTCCTGGTCCTTTTGCATGTGTTTAGTCTCCCTAGTGAAATAAATATTACTGTGAGATAATGAAAACTTTGAAAAACATCTATTTCCAAATAACTAGGCCAGAATTACTCCTGAATTTAATGACACTACATCAGGGATGAATTTATTATCTTACATTTATACTTTACACGTAACTCCACTATCTCAAAACTGTAGTTTGAAAAGCAAATGTAAAATACATGTACCACATTTTTAGTTAAATCCAGGGATCTATAACACACATAACTTAGAGACAGACTTCAAATGAGGTTTGAAACCCAAAGCAATAGGTTTAAGGAGCTATTTTTTAAAGGGTGAAGTTCTATGCAAAATGTATTTTTAAAATTTAAACTTTTCCCTTTTCTGTCTTTTTACATAGTTCTATTTGAACTTCTTTCATTGGCTAAGGGGCAAAAGTTTAAGGAAAAAAGGTGAAAAATCATCCATTATCTGTATAGGATTACCTCCCACCAACTTTACCATCTACTGGAGGATGAGTCCTTCGGTACCCTCTTGCCATACTTGACTCTGAGCTCTACGCTCCTTAAAGCAAACTGGTGTTGTTATATCTGGCTTAGTTCAGAATTACCTTGTATACAGTACTAGGGCTACTTCTTCACTTTAGTGTAGATATGTATGTATGTATGGATTTACTTAAGTAGACATTTAGTCATAACTTGTTCTTAAGATCACTCTCTGTTGTACAGAGCAGGTCTGTATAGCACGTGTTGAAAGAATTCTGAATGTGTAATCCTACAAACCTTTATATGATAATGCCCTTCAGCTTTTTTTCTTGATCCTATGTCACTTCTGAAATCTCCCATTATACCCAAAAGCAGAAAGGAAACTTGCAATGAATCTTCTATGAAATCTCTAAATAAGGTATTGAACATCCACTTGTCTTATTATGTTCAGAATACAGTTCTTCATATTTTATCTTTTTTATTTCTCTTCGGAAAAGAAAAAGACATTTTGCAAAGCAGTTACTTTTATTTGTATAGCTTTACTTTGCAGCTAAAGTTTTGGCTCTACACTCAAATATTTTATGTGAGTGGGAGGTTTCCTTCAAGCTAACATCCTTCTCAATAAGGTTAAAAGTGTAAAAACAAAACAAAACAGAAATACCACTCTTTTTTCTTTTATTCAAATGATGTGTCATGCCAGAAGAGAATACTTCTCTGCAAAAGCAAAGGTATGAATTGCTCCAAAACTGAAGCAGACCATTAGTGCTCCACAGTTCCTCTTACTTAAACTCCCTATAGTACTGTATTCTTCACTACTCAATCTGATCAGTATTCTGTGAGATAAAATGTCAATAGAAATCCATTTCTCCTTCCTTAGGATGTCAATCTTTGTGGAAATCTTTGACAACTTTTAGAATCTGTAAATGAAAACAAGACCTTGAATCTTTCTGTTCCACAGAGTTATAGGAGTTTGTTTGTTTGTTTTATAATTTTTCCTGAGAGTAAACTACCAAATGAAATCTTAATGTGTACCCTAGTTTCCTTCATTTTATTTTCTTCATCTTTTCACAAACTTTCTTTGTTTCCACTAAAAAGGATATAACTGCACCACAGGGAAGAGGTTGTGGTAAAAAGCTAGATAGCAAGTCCGGTTCTGACACAACTACTATCTTGTGATTCCAAATGAAAACTACTGAACTCAACAAATTTTTGAAATTTGCCGAGCTCTCTCTATTCATGTGGGACTCTTCTATCTGCTCTGATCAAAGGAATTAAGCTTTTTTTAGTTCTTAAAGCCAGGTTTTAGAAGTCAGCAACGCAGCTATGAAAATATAGTAATTTATTTATATAAAATATAGTAATTACTGTAATTTTTGTTTATCTAAGTAAGCATACTTATATTCACAGATATACTGTGACTGTCTATACACCACTGCTTTCATTTAATTGTCTGTAGACACAATGCAAAGCAAAATATGCATAGACGTGACACAGACAAATTCTCACAACCTTTGAAATTATTTAAATCTATGATTAATGCAGATAAGTGCACTCCTGCAAAGCTCAAATTTATGTTCACGCTTTTTTTGCAAAAGGAGGTATCTAGTTCCAAGGTTTTCATGCAGGCCTACCTTTAATTGAAAGGCAAATCAAAGTGAGCAAATCCCTTAGCCTGCCCATGCTATTGCACACTACAGTGGTTTGAATTGTATTTTATAAACCATACCTGACTTATTTTAAGGTTCTGTGGTACCATATGTGCTTCACTCACTTGACAGATGGATATTGATATTTGTTCTCATCTGCATGAACACCAGCTGAAGCATACGTAAAACTCTTAATGATATTAAAGCTGTGCCATTTAAGATTATATTCAAGCCCCTGATGAAACCTGATAGCATGTTTCACAAGCTCCTGTTCTGAAATCTTCACTGTGATTTTGATATATTATTTCTTGATATGTGTAGCCAAAATTAAAATTAATATAATAGAAACATTATAGAAGTATATCCAAAGACTTTATTCCTCAAAAAAGTTAATACTAAAGAATAGTTAAACCACTAAGGCAAAAAGGGGAAATACAAAAGAAAATTATAATGCATGTATGTATACAAAGTTAGAACTGAATTGGAGTTTTATCCACTTCCTGGTGTTAAGAAAGTTGTTATATTCACAACTTAAAATGAAAGAGTGCTTTTCAGGGTAAATATGAGAACAAATCTCAGACACAGAGGTGTCTTCCCCACAGGGGAAGGTTTGTGACAAAGAGGAACTTCAAAAATAGAAGGTCAAATTCTGCCCCAGACTGCCTAAAGTATTTTTCTAATGCATGAAACCAGTGTAATGCTTTATTGTACTGTGTTTAAATCTCAGAAACTGAGGAAATATGTTATATCGGATAATGCCCTGGGGACACACATCCTTTTCCTCACTGAGTAACTGGGCAATGTAGGACATTGACAGATAGTTCCGGAAAAATTCTAGGTATCAGTGTCACCCTGCAGACAAAGCAGATGCTTCCTTCAGTTGTCTCTTTTTCCTTTCACTAGAAGTTACCTCTCTTCAGAAAGTAAGTGGTATACCCACACGTTAGTAAAAAAGTCTAACACCTTCATTAATTAATACCTTAGGGTAAAGTCCTTTGGCCTAGTATAGTGTAACTGAAATATGGGCACCCTTTCCCTTCTGATGACTGCTGGAGAGATGGTAGTAATTTTTTAAATATACTGCAGCAACAATCACAGACCTCAACTGTCAATACCCTCAAACAAGATACTTTCCCCCCTCTCTGTGTCCCAGTTTAAAATGAAGATAATGAAACTTTTTTTTTTTTTTTTAAAGAACGCTGAGAATTAATGGTGAAAATTACTATAAAAAACCACAATATTATTATTTCATTTAGCCATACCTTTTTGGCAGTTAATGGTATTTACTAAATCAGATACTGGGAAAGACATGACATCCTTGTTATGAGATTTATGCAAGAAGTAGCAGGGATAATAGATCCCAGTACACACATGTATTTTGTTGAGTTGGCAGATTTATGCTACAGCTATACTATACATTATAGAATAGGGAAGAAATACCACATTAACTACAAATTTCTTCTGCTTTGTTACTAGTACCCAGATCAGAGTTTGATTAGACCTAGTGTGAACACTTTTATAAAACGTGATCCATATACACACTGAAACTGTGGCTCAACTATAAACATACGCAGAAACTCCACAGACTTCCTGGTACAGAAAACACACTTTGTTAATGAAAGAGAGAAACTCTAGAGATGAAAAAAACCCCTCTATCAAATCCTCTACTCAACTATTCAGAAAATTACATAAACATTACTGAGTTTAATTCTGGTACTTGTCCCTCTTCTCGTTCCTGTTCTTTGTTCTCTCCCCAGCTACTCAACACACTAAAGTGTACTGTTCTTCCAGTTCCAACAGGAAATCTTTTCCAGACAGGTCAGTCACTTAACCTTTCCAAAACATGAATTTGTTTATGCAAAAATGATATTCTAGGAAGACCTGGTAACTTTTCCAAATGTCTTCAAAATGGAACTTTGTATCTTAACAAGCTCAGAAATTTACAGGTGCCTAACTACTATGGTATGTCTGCCAATCTGTTAAATACATTATTCTAAAGCTTCCAAAAAGCCTATAGCTGAAAACCTTGTAAACATTAATGAAAAGGTTTGCACAATGTTTACCTGGGAAAAGTAAATAATATTTCCAGTGTAGGTTGCAAACTGAGATACTGAGAAGTTAATAAAATAAATTTATAGAATTAAAATAAATTTCTTTTCGCTAACAATACAAATGGTTTGTGGAAGAAGAAAAGATATCTGAAGCTTGCTTAATCACTATGTAGGTCATTAGTATTCCTTAGTATTCCATAGGATCACCAAACAGACACTGGAAACAGGAACTAAAAATCTTAGTTTTTTTCCATATTGAATGTTGGGTTATGTGACTACCCTTTCTCCAGGAAATACTGGGGAGGTAAGAGGGAATCTAAAGCAAAATTATCCATCGTCAGAGATGGGGGGGTAGGAGGGGAAGAAGGTGGGAAGGAGAAAAAGACACAGAGACAGAGACTTTTTAGGTCTAGAAATGTTTTTACTTCCATAATTTCTGAGAGGAATGCAAGAATCACATTGACACTTCAGCTTACCATCCAGGAGACAAATGAAAATACAAATCTCTAATCTGAATTTTTATCATCCCAACAAAGCATAAATCTTTTTGATTCAACTTGGTCAAAACTTGTGGAGGGAAAGGTAGTGAGCTACACAACTGTCAGTTTATTGAATTTCTGCTAACAGAGGTTTACATCTTTATATTCTATAAATGTTCATAAATATCTTTTTAATTCAACACTGAAAGGTTCCTCACTCTGTTTGTGGAAGTTGTCCGCATATACTGTGCTAACCTTCATTGCTTTTGCACAGCTCGTGAGCCTCCTACTATCATGCTTTGTACTATATCCACAGGGTATGAGTGACATTATACTCAGGCACATAATAATCCTCATATAGAACAGAAATCAGGTGGGAAAATATTAGTCTGAGACAGCTTCTGAGTAGAATTCAACATAACTACATTTTCAACTGCATTGGCTGCTTAAATATTGACCATTCACTGGGGCATTTTTTAACATAATAATCAGACAAAACATGAAATTGTTGTTCTACCAACAAAATGAGAGATATAGATTACATTAGTGACAACACAGGTGAGGCTGTTCAGCATAAACGAAGTTCAGAGACAATGACGTTTTCATAAACTTTGACATATATTGCATATATGAAATACTTTAAAATAACTGTGCTTAACATTCAAGTATTATCTGAGCTTATTTAATAGAAACAGGGACATTAAAAAAAATCAGCTTTGTCCTTGATTTCTCTGTATACCTAAAGGGCAACAATAGTATATCTGAATTTTTTTTTTAATGTCATGATGTTTCCAAAGTTAAATCCCTTGATTATTATTATTGATTCCCAGCAGCCACTTTTTTAATTTAAATGCAAATCTTTTCAACTTTACCCTTTGTATTTAGAGCTGCATCTCTTTATAGCTATCCTCAGCACTGTCAAAAACTGTTTCCCTAAAGAAGATGAATCAATAACAATTTACCTTTTAGTATTGTGCTAGCACACACCTTTAATACATGGATTATGTCCTTTGACTTGCATCTTGCTATAATAAAAATGTTTTGGGAATGGATGAAGATCAGATTGGATAGTGCTCGGACTCTGGCACAATAGCTTTTATCTATTTATAAAATGAAAAATAATGATAAAGCAAAGCCTCTGCCAAGGACTGTTAATTTAAACAGACATACCTGTAGATTTGTAGATACAGAAACTCAAAATTCCAATCAGCCAGCATAAGCAGAAAGCAGTTTTCTGTTCCATTCTTATGTGCGCTCATTCAAAATTAGAAACTAATTTTACTAGGAATTCTGATGGAACAAAAAAGTCAAATCCATTTGACCATATTTTTTTGATACCTCCTCAAAAGCTTAAAATGTTATTCAACAATTGATGTCAGCTTTCTGCTTTCTTCCAGGTCCTGAAGACCTCCAAAAGCTATAGTTATGATTACTCAGGCTCTGCTCTTGTTGTGGAAATGTTCCTAACCTTTTGGAAAATTTCAATTTTTTTTGTTTGTAAAGACAAAACAAGTAGCAAGATCTTAAAGGACAAGTCATAGACTAATCAGCAGACCAAGATGTGAGCAATTTTCCATAATACCACTGTCTCGCCCCACTACAGTGGACGGTTGAGAAAGGTTTTTTGTGATTCCTCGAAAAGGAGCACCAGCTAGGTGGAGTCAGACAATGACTCGAGGAACAACACAACAAGATTTTATTTACCTCAGCAACTGCAAAAACATCACGAATCAACTTCTCAGAGTCAAACACCAAATCACACTTATCAATCATCACCAAACACCACTTATCCATTAAGCAAGCACCAAACAATGCTCAATCATTATTTGAGGCAAAAACCAGACAGAAGACAAAAGTACAAAATGGTTGAAAGGTAAGAAAGAGGGACAGAAAGAGATAGAGACAAACACAGAGACATAGTGAACATCACCAATCCCCCGTTCCAGCACGTGTCTTCTCTTCAGGCAGAAATCTTCGTTTCAGGCAGAAACGCCTTGCGTGGGGTGGTGACGGGTTGGTGGGGAGTACATTTCGGGCTTCACCTTTTATACATACAGTTCTGGAACCACACCTCAAGGGAGGGCCCAGCATCCAGGTCACCTTCGGGGCTGACCTTTGGGGGGCGCAACAGCCCTGCATCCAGGTTAGCTGTGGGAGGGGGGGATGGGCAGCTGGTTCTCCACAGGGAGGCGACTCCAGCCCCCAGCACCCATGCCCAACCTCAGCAGGTGTGCCGTCACCCAGAACATTAACAGCTCGATAATGTCCGTTCACAAAAGAACTTTTCTTCCACCATGCTTTGCCCGATCTGTTTGTAGACATGGTGGCGCCTCTTCCTTAGAAATGTTCTCTCTGAGTGCTCTTCCCAAGCACTCCTGGTGGAGCTTCTTCTCTAGGAAATGCTCTGCCCATTGTTTGAGACACAAACATGGATAAACAACATCATCCAGGAGGGGATGGGTAGGGGTCCAGGCCGTGACAACCACCTTCTCCGTATAAAAAAATATGAATCTTTAAAAGCATCTTCACCTCCTAGATGATGAATCTCAATAATCCAATAGTGTTTTCACTAGTGCAAAGCCAAAAATTTAACTCACAAGTAAGCATGAGGAATCACCATGCTCTTAACTGGGGCAATTTCTTATTTTCCATTTTTTTGTTAACACTTTGGAATATTTGTTTTTCTTATTAATATTCTGAGGATTTTATTTATTCGAGGTTTTTAAATGAAACTGGAGATAACAGCACGTTAATTTCAAGATTCTGATCTGGAATATCCTGTTTCTCTCACAAAGTTTACTGGTTTTCCCTAGTCTTGAGGAATGACATAAATGCTGTTGTTTTATGAGAACTCCTTGAAAAATGGCAGTTTTCCCAACATCTGTGATATTTTTACTGTAGTAAATATATTGTTACTGCAGTGCTGCTTTTTTGAGTAGCTAGCTAGCATTCTTATTGTATTTTGAAGTCCAGATAGGTTTGCCATGGACTTAATTTGAAGTTCTTGTTTTCATTATGCTAGCAGGACTGTTATCATATATCCTGTTGTGATAATTTTTTTACTTGTAAGCTGTTTCATGAAAAGACAAAAATGACCAGCAAAAGCATCTGCGAACAATCTATGCCAGAATACTGTGGACCAAACTTTTCCAAATATTGCAATTACTGTTATGAGAAGAAGAGCAAATCTGAGTGGAAAAAAACCCAAGCAAGTAAAACCCACAAAAACAAAACAGGGAAAAACACAAGGTTGGAAGAGTGATTCTTTTTTTTTTTTTTTTTAAACTCTTCTGACACTATTTTATTACATGTTTAACCTGATTCTACTGATGGAATAGAATCTTAAGCTCACACTGAGGGCAAGCACAAAAAAAGGAACAGTAATAAGTCTCACACAGATAATATCTTCATTAGCTTGGCTGTCTTGGAAAACAATAAATCTTACATAATAGTATGTACATTTATAACAAATTCTGTACCACTTTGTTCTGGGTCTGGCCAGGACAAAGTTAACTTTCGTCATAGCAGCTCTTATGCTGTTGCATTTTGGATTGTGGCTAAACCAGTGTTGATTACACACCAATGTTTTGGGGTTTACCCAACAGTGCCAGCACAGACTCAAGGTTTTCTCTTTTTTCTACCATTCTGTTCTCCCCTCCCTGCACCCCTCAGTGGGTAGGCTGGGGTGGGCAAGAAGTTGGGAGGGGATGCAGCCAGAACAGCTGACTCCAATCGGCCAAAGGGATATTCTATACCAGATAACATCATGCTCAGCAATAAAAATTGAGGGTAGGGGAAGAAAAGGGTGGGGGCGTTGCCTTCCAAGATGCCACTGCTCAGGGACTGGCTAGCCATTAGTCTGCTTGTGGGAGGCAGTTGTCTGTACACCACTTGTTTTTTTTCTCTTTCCTTCACTTATTAAATTATCTTTATCTCAACTCACGAGTTTTCGCACTTTTGCTCTTCCAATTGTGTTCCCTTTCTCACTGAGGACAGGGGAGTGAGCAAGCAGCTGCGTGTGTTGTTAGCTGCTGGCTGGTGTGAACCCACTACAGCATTGAGTAATTTCAAACAAAATTGATGCATCCTACGTCCCTAGAGGTTGCTACAGCTTCTGTGCAAAGAATAATACCTCTGTTGACAGAGGGTCTGCAAAATGAACTCCTTTATTTTGAGCTGTCAAAGAATCTGCATAGCACCACAAGTGTAAGACACAGAGTAAAGGAAACCAAACTTCTTTTATCTCTGCACTGACACTATAACCTGTGTATTTTCAGTAATTTATGCTACTTACACTGTCTTTGCTCTAGAACAGTTTCTATTCATTTCTATGTTGTAGGGCTTCAGATGAGATGAAAGGAGCTCCAGAAAAACAGTTTTAGGTTGAACAGGAGCCATAGTATGAGGTCCATTACTTTGTTTTGTCAAACTTGGGATGTTGTGCTCAGAACAGGAAATGTTTGCTATTTGATACCAGATGTTTATCTCAGGGCAGAGACACTCATAGATCCCCACTTCTCCACTGTGTCCAAGCTGCAGGGACAGATTTATGTAATAACCCACTGTACTGTAGAGCTAAATTGAAAAGATATTGCAAGCTCCTTTGTAGTACTGCATCTGCAAATGCAGCCTGAGTAAACTAAAACACATCTAGATTTATCTGTTCTCATCTGTGACATACTATGCTTTCTGATCAAAATGTATTGTCACTTGAAATTGAGGTGCCAGGCTTATTTAGGTACGGTGATTTATCTAATTAAGTCATCTAAAGAGATCAGAAGAGGAGAGGGGGAAAGAGCTGACCAAGAAATGCAGTCTTGTGAAAGGTAATAGAGCCAAAAGGAAGAACACAGAAATCATCAAAATGTGTCAGACTCTGAATGGGTCCACCTCTTCACCTTGCAGCACAGAAGGTGGAGGCATACAGACAGCAGGTAGTTCTACAGTGAAAAGCCAAAGTGGTATATTTCCTGGGTTAACAGCTGACTTAATGCTTAGGTGTCGGTGTATGCATCCATTCTGAAGGTAATAAATATCAAATATATTTCTTTAACAAAACCAAAACCAAACCAAACAAAAGAAAAGGCTTTGAAGGAAACTATTTCGTATGGAACTCTTCTCCACTGTTATGCATAATATGAGACATCTTGTTATTATTTACTAAATAGATATGCATGACTGGATGGTTCTGGAGAAGTTATATAGCATGAGTATTAAGTTTTAAGTGTCCAACAAGAATAAGTTCAGAGCTCAGCCAAGACACTTGGAAGGCTTCGGTTTCAGGGCAGAATGGTTAACCAGTAAAAGAAGGAACAATATAGATTTCAGAGGCAAAGGCAATGGTCTGAAAGATAGTATGAATTTTTAAAACATTTTTTGATGTTATCCTGTAACTACAAAGAATAGCAGAGAATTCTTCTGTTTGTTATCTGCAATATTCTTTATCTTTTCTACCTCAATGACATCATAATTAGAAGAGAAAGAATCTATGAGGATTAAAAAATATTTTTTTATATGTACACTGTTACTCTCTTCTAATTCTTACATTAAAATACTGTTTTTGACAGCAGTAAATTTTTAGGGAACATGTAGGATCCACCAGAGTTTCAGTTTTGAGAGATTTTATAACCTTTATCAAATTTTATATATGTATATACATGTACTGTGATTATAGTATAATAAATTGTAGGAAGTATTTCCCAATTTTATCAGTAGAAATTAAAATCTTATGACCATCAGAAAGAAGGTTATAAAATAAGAAGTAATAGTATGGGAAACAGAAGAGAGGTCCCAAAACCATTGAAGGAGTAGATGGCAGAATGCTTTATAGATGCTTGAGTTAAGACAGATGTATTTTTCATGGTCTGTTGCAGAGGGGGGATATAACCCCTTGTTTAAGAGTAGTTCTGAAACAAAGCACTATACACTATAAATATCCAGCCTTAAATCTGAAGTACTGACAGTGAAATCTCTTCAGCCATGTAATGTAGCTACCTTTTATTTACCTCACAGAACACACCACAAGACACTGTTAAATTGTATCAGATGATAGGAAGAAAAATTGAAAAGGTAAAAAGATCAGCAAACTAGAAAAATGAAATTGAAAGAAAAAACATAAAAGGGAGGAACGAATAAAACAAGAATTTCCTCACTTATCTTTGCACTAAGCCTTACATTAGCTTCTACAAGGTTTCTATTTTTCATTTGTAAACAGTAATACATTACAATATGTGGGGGGAAAAAAAAATCTGTTTTTAAACTAGAATGTCCAACATATAAAGAGAGGCCAAAATAAGCCTGTGACAGATTATATAGGAAAAATATATGTTCTTGTCATTGCATCATATTTTTCTGGGGAACAGAGGCTGTTAACAGTGTGAAACTGTTTTATAACTTCAGAATAAAATCAGTGAAATGGAAGGAAAACATGGTGAAAGTCAACAGAGGCAACAGAGCTACGGATTTGTTGCAGTATGTCTTTGCTGTATGGGACAGGATGCATGCTGCTTTGAATATTCCAGTCAGTTTACTGAAATATAAACATCTTGTACAATTACATGCAGAAGGTAATGAACTTATTCTATAACCTGTTCTTTAACTTGTAAATTCATGCAAGGTACAAGAGATCTCGAAAGACAGCAGGTATGAGAGTTGCCTAGGAGATGTCTAAGAAGTTCAGTCATTTCTTATGTATTTCATAGAATGATACTGATTTTGGAAAAAATTGAAACAAAACCAATCTCAACATTTCTGTATGAACATGGGATACGTTGTAGTATCACTAAGATTCAGCAGAAGGAAGAATACCACCCATATCCATCCCTCCAAGTATGAAATGCTCAAGCATCCCTAAAGAGAATTGAAAAAAGTGCAGAACATGTGAGTGATTTATAAAAGACTATTTTTATCAGTAGAAGCAACTTTTTTAAAATTACTGATGTCAAGATACAGCAAAGGACTTGGGACATACATTGCAAATTGCAATCTAGAAATTCCCACTCAGCTGCCACAGAATCTTTAGTGGTGCCTAGGCTACATCCTTGACTCACTTTTTGACTGTCCAATATCTTTGGGACTGGAGTTGCACTTCTGTACGTGTCCAGTTGCCCTAGTTTTGGCAGTTAAATACCTAATCTGTCAGAGTGTCAGGTTTGTCTCTCTCATGAAGTGGAAGCTGAGGATCTACTAATTTATCTTCTTAACCTAGTATTCAAGGGAAGATGATGCTGCCACTGCTTTCTCCACATCTGTTTCATTTTTTTCCCAACATCAAGCAAAGAAAATTTTAAAACAAAGAAAATATAAAAACTGAGTTAATAAAATATGCTAACATAATACATATATGGGTCAGAAGTGGGTTTTGACTTATGGACAGAAACCCAGATCTGACCACTTACATTATCTGAGAAGAAATACAGAGTGTGTTTCCAACTCTGAATGCCTCTTGTGTTCACAGATTTTCAGAATTGTTTTGTTATAGGTCTGTGAAGAATATATTAAATCAAATTACAGTACTATTACAATACTTTTGTAATTCCTTCACACCTCCCTATAGTTAGGTATAATGCAGGTTGCTTCAGTACAGAAACTGATTAAGTCTTCCTTAGATTAATTTTACATTCTAGCAGTCTCTAGTAATGAATAATGAATCTTTTTTTTTAATCACCTCAAGAATAAGTAGTTTCAAGACAAACATTAATCAGCTGGTGAACTCCTGTACTCTTCACTAATCCATACCATATCCAAGCATTCAAACAACAAATGCTACAGAATTATCCTTTTACTACTTATTATTCTCAAAAGAGATATTATTTTTATAATGAATGCAATACAGAGCTGTGCTGCAAACAACTATTTAAAACCTTGCACCTGCAGGTACTTTCTCTTAATGTGGGCAAATAAATTGAGATCCCATCATGCTGTAGCCCAACACCATCAGAATAATGTAGAAGAACATTTTCCCTCAAAAATATAAATTAATGTAGACAACCACTATGCTTTGTGTAGCCACAGGATTTGGGCAAAGGAGAGAAGGTTAGAGGGTGAGAGAAAAAATAAGCATTCCTATAGTATACTATATGTATAGAATTCACAAACCAAGTCTGCCAAAGTTTAGAAATAATGCAATTGGAATAAAAGGGTTAAACTTTCTTATGTAACTGGTTGCAGAGTAAGGGAAATGTTGTGATACAATAGAATTATAAATTAAGTGTTTGTTTTAAACTTATTGTGGCACAGAAAAGAGCACATTCTGAACACTAGGTACTTAACAACTAATGCTGACTAAGATGATAAGTATTGTAGGTCAGAAAAAACAAATATAACTCTTAAGTTGTATTTTCAGTATATGTCAGATGTCCTTGATAAAGGCACATGAATCCTCTCAAGTGAGAGGCTTACTTCACACACACACTGAGAATAAAGGGCAAACCAAAATCTCCTCTTCATTCAAGGCAGGAAGCTGTCTCCAAAGGATAGTTCCAAGAATGCAGACATGCATGAGAAAGAATCATAAATTAGCAGGTGGAAAGAATGGCACACAAAGGGCTTTTAAATGATTTTGTGATAGCTAACTTCTCCACAGAGTTGAGTGAAACCAAAAGCCCTGTGAAAGCATTCATATATGGAGATGATGTATTTTTGAGAGTTGTAGGCTGGGGGTGGGGGATGAAGGGGGCGTTAATTAGAGACTGTTGCCAGGTGAAATGCCTGAGGTAAATTCCCCTCTGATGTGGTGTTTCAATGAACAGACAAAAAATCCACTCAGCTCAAATACATTGCAATAGTTTCTTCATTACTGTATAAACATGTATTAATGCCACTGAAGCTGTTATACATCCTACGTCTTTTAACAGAAAAAAAAAAAAAA
>NW_010102900.1:0-4609 GCF_000699245.1 Pterocles gutturalis
CCATCCGCCGTGACTCTGGCAGTGACAAAGGCTGAGCTGGCATTTAGGGGCTTGCCTGGTGCTTGGGGGAAGCAAACTCGTTTCCTCTTCTGAGGAAACTGAGAAAGAAAACTGAGAAAAACCCCTTGATCAGACCCTGGTCAGATCCTAGCACAGTGATGGCAGAAATAGAGACAGAGGAGTAACACACAGAAACTCAGTTTCTAATAACTGAATGGACTGGTAAAACCCTAGTGTAGGTGCCTGCAGGGCTGAGCCCCGGCAGTGAGAGCAGCGCTTAGGCTGAGGTTTTGGGCACCAGATGTGGTTTTGCTGGGTTTGAGGCTGAGCACAGGGAAACAGTCCCAAACCAGCCGCCTTTATGTGGGCAAAGCCTTGGGTAACACTGTGCTCCCCATGCGAGGGTGGCTGTGCTTTGATGGGGTGCAGGGAGGTGACCATCCACTGGCAGAGGAACGATTTGGGATTTCCATCGCCAAGAGGAGGAGGAGCTCAGGGCCGCTGCTGGCTGTGTTGGCCCAGTTCTCGCAGCATTTCCTGCCCCCAGCGCACTGGGGCACCCCCAGGGAACCCCCTGCCCCAGCTGGCTTGTAGGAGCCTTCTTGTTGCAAAATCCAAGACTCCAATTGCGGGAATGTACCAGAAATAAGGTTGCACTGGGTTTTTCCCAGGATCTTTCATGCTTAGTGTCCCAATTCCAACGTCCCTTCACAACCCCAGGAAATGGCACCTACACAGCTGTCCTGGCTCTTGTCCTCATGGCTTTTGGATCCACTGGCTAATCCCAGCCACAGTGATAGATGGCACAGAAGAGATGCCACCAATAAAAAAAGCCCCCATGGCAAGCACAACCTTAATGAGACACCAGAGAATACCTGTGGGACAGCAACAGGGGAAGGGAAAAGTTCGCCTGCAGATTGGCCCCAAAGTTGACAGTCTCTAGAAAAACCCATCCAAACCTGGGCTTGTCCCAGCTCCACGAGCTGAGCTGGGAGCAGGGCAGAGACCAAGTCCCCTTTGCCACCCCTGTCTGGCAGTGCCTGCTCCCGCTCCCCAGCCAGGTTTGCTGTGGGGCCACAGAGGGGCTTGGGCTGCCGTGTCTGCCATGATCTGCCCACCCCAGCCTCTCAATGCAGCCTTTCTATGCTGCCTGCGGAAATCCACTTCCTCCAGCACCGCTAGCCTTACAAATAAAACCCCCAAGTGATTTTTGGTCTGGGCATTTTGCTGCCTCCCCCTCTCGCACCGAGCTGCCTTGCAAGCGGAGGGGACAGCACGAGCGGCATGAGCGCATAAAGCCCCATCTGTCGGCGCCCAGAGCAGTGCACACAGGCAGGCAGTGTGTCTGCTTGCAGAGCCCCATGGCTGATTTGCCGTGATTTTTTCCCCCTTGTTTGCCAAGGGCAAGTGGATGGGCCCAACCCCACCCTGGCTGGATGGCTCCAGCTCTTCTGCACCCAGAACTGAGCCACAGCTCAGTCCTCTCCTCAGGGTGATACCTCCGGCTGTGTGGGGTAACCACTGACCCCACACCCCCTGCCCAGCCCCATCACCTCATGCTGTTGGTCATTTCTGCACATGCTTTGCTCCCAGCCCCAGGTGCAGGGTGGATCTTGGCTCCCCACTGCCCTTCCAAGGCCTGACCCCCTGGTCAGGGGCGAAGCACTCACCTCCTTCAGCTCCCTGGGCCCCCTCCCTCCAGACAAAGGTGAGCAGTGGTGATCCAAAGCACAGAGGCCCCTCTTCCTCCCTCCTTTCCACCCAGAGCCTCTGGGTGGGCAGACACAGCTCTTGCTGCAGGGATGCCCATGGGGCCACTTTGCAGTGAAAGCAGCAGCCCCACAGCTGGAAGGTTCTGGGGCTGCCCAGCACTGGGCAGGTTTCCTGACAGCCGGACTTCCCCCAGCTCATGCCACACTGTGCTGGAGACCAGGCTCCCTGCTGGCATGGGGCTGCTATTAAAGCAACTGGATAATTAATTTCTCCTAATGGCATGAATGCTTCCTCCGCTGCAGCTGTGACTCCTGAGATAATCAGGGCCAGGGCTAGCTGCTGCCAGAGCTCCCTGCTGCTGCTGTATTATTGGGGTTATGCAGCCCCAAAGAAGGGCAGGCTTCCTGGGCCTTGGGTGCCATGTGTGTCCCCAGCAGCCTCTGGGCAAAGGGGTCTTCATCAGGGATTGAGCCTGTTCTCCGCTGAGGAACAAGGCAAACAGTGTGGGAGCCTTCTGGACACCTTGCCAAGCAAGGTACTTCATAGCTGCACATGGCCAGTGGAAAATAACTGGCTGGTGTGACAGTGGTGGCCGAGCAAGGCAGCCTGCATTCCCCTTTTGCCCTGCCACGGGAATTTGAGATATGTCCCCTTGCTTCCAAATGGGGGATCAGTGATGGGTCTTCATGCAAACCTGTGGGAAAGCACAGTTACTTGCACCTCTGCCCGCCCCGGCTGGGTGGGGAAGGGCTCACGCGGCAGGGCTGGGCACAGCGTGCCACCCTGGGGTGCTTCATCCTGCAGGCAGGTGCTTGGGCTGGCACTGCCCCCCCCTCCCTGCCTCAGGCTCCAATACTGCTGCATGCTCTGGGCATGTCTGTGCTGCTTTATGGCTTTTCCTAGCACTGAAGAACCTGCGCTCGACATTTATGGTGCTGTTTCCAGGGCTGCTCATCTCTGCTCTCGCAAGTCTTGCTCTGCCCGGCTCTGCTGTGCCACCCTGGGCTGGTGGTTCCCATTCCAAATACAGTGCCATCAAACAGCATTGGTGCCCTCCTGGCTCCCCTTTTTGCTCCCCACGGCTTCAAGCTTGAGGCCTGGCATTTGCCCCAGGGAAGTGTCCTCCTGCTCCTCCTGCCTGCCCGGGCAGGCTGGGTGCTGGGCTGTCCCTCCCCAGTGCTGTGCTCGCTCAGCACCCCATATCTAATCTGAGCCTCGTCTCGTGCTCAGCTCGTGGCCACCTGCCTATCGGGCTGGAAGGAGCTTCTTGGTCAGGAGACCCGTTTCTATTCCTGTCTCTTACCGCAGCCCTCGCTTTGCGGCGTGCCTGCCTTGGCAGCTTTCCAGGGCCACGCTGGGCACTGAGCACCCGCAGTTCATCCCCCTTCCAGTTCTGCTGCCTGTGCAACAGGGTACGGCTCAGCTCGCAGAGGCCATGTGGGGGGCAGTGAATTAACTTGCTGCAGTGCAAGAGTTTCGCTGGTCCCTGAGCAGGCTGTGAGGGCCAATCTGTCCCTGTGCCCCGTGCCCAGACTCCTCACAGCAGCTGGAGCCCATTCAGCCTCTCTCTGCCTGGGTCGGGATGGGGACTGTCCCAGCATCAGCCCTGGCAGGGAGACGGCTGGAGTCTGCAGCAAATGCAGCCCAGTGGCATCCTGCCTCCAGTGAGGTCCTGCAAGGTATCAAACTGGAGCTGAGCTTACAAAGCAGTTGCCCTTCGTACCAGATTTGCGTCTCTGAGCCTCACTTCATCACAATGAGGGTGTTTGCTCTACAGCACCCCTGGGTGCATCTGGTACCTACCTGAAGGGCTCTAGAAATCTCTTCTGCCACTTGTTTTTTTTTATTCCAAGCTCTGAGTTACGAAGAGGTCAGTCTCTGCTGGTATCTAATCAGCAGCTACTCCAGGTCTGCTTTTAAATGAAATGAGGAGCCTTGGTTTTACATCCCACTATATGGTTTTATTTGCATTTATACTCAAGCTTTTTTCCTTGAAGAGGTTGTTTAATTACCATTGGTTGTTAACCATAAAAATGTAATAACTGGCAACAAAAGATAATTTCTACACTTAATCCTAAGCAGGAGGATATAATTTAATTGCTTAAATACATATAAGTTACAGCTTATGCTGTTACTTTTAAAATATTAAATTAATTTTGCATTTCACTAGGTTGTTTGTGACTTGAGCTGTTACACTTAAATGGAAACTGAATTCAGTTAGTGCACAAAAATAGCATTTTAGAAGGGTCTGGGTGCCTTTTCAATGAATCAGAGTAGTGGTTTGACGTGCATTGTGTAGGAAGCTGATTTAAGTGAGGTGCTATCCACAGACAGTGACAGCCTGTGCAGGATACATAAGCACCAGGGAGTCCTACTCCCATGAGCCCTTCTTGTGAAATCCTGGTGGATCCTTTCTCATTTTTGTGCTCAGCTCTCTCCTGGGTCTCTGTGCACCTCTTCCAGCAGTGACTGCAGCCTGCACCCCACTGCCTGGTTCTTCCTTGAAGAAGCCAGCAGCCGCCACTGGCTTTCTTGCCTTATGTGGCTTTCCTACATCTCACACTAAGAAGGATTTTACAATTGGTGGTAAAGCCTGTGGATTGGAGTCAGGTTTGCGTTGATGCTCAGGGGGGTCAGGCTGCTGTTTCTGGCTGAGATAGGAAGGGGGACACAGAGGATGCTGTTGGGACTGGGGCAGGAGGGTTGTGGCAAGAGCTCGTCCACAGGCCGGTCCAGCTGAGGCCCTGCTCTGTCTCACTGCCTTGTTTTATTCTGAGAAACAAACGACAGTGGAGTGGCTGCTGTGTCAGAGGACAGAGGACATGCCCACTCTACGTGGCTGTCCTGACACAGAAGCAGTGCTCTGTGCTGGTTGTGCAAACCTTCCTCAGCCCCT
>NW_010102900.1:4639-10835 GCF_000699245.1 Pterocles gutturalis
ATGTCCCCATCTCCTGCAGAGCTGGCTTCCTTCACTCCTCTCCGTTATGGCATATTTATATCATGTCTGCTCTGGAGCTGGTGGGAGCTCACGTTGATGCGTGGAGGTCCTTCAGTGTCATCATGCTGTGCTGGAGAGGGGCCAAAGCCGTGGGCTGATGCTCGGAGCCCTCCCTTCCCTCGCCAAGCAGGGAGCATTTCCCACCCTTGTCCAAGGCAGGGGCTTCTCGGCTGGCTGCATCCCTCCTCCCTTGGGGCTGCTTTCTTCCTTCGCCCCTCTTGTTTCCCAGGCAGAGGTCACTGCAGTCAGCACTGTCTGATGGGAGCTGCCGCTCCAAATCCACCAGCCCTGCCCTAATGTTGTCTGGGATCACTGGTTCTCACCACGTGCAGACCAAGCCTGGTGGTTAGCACAGATGCGGGGCAGGAGCAGGGCTGTGGCCAGAGGACTGCCTGTCAGCTCTGCTTTAGCACACACTGCAGCATAGCCAAGGCAGAGACACTTTTGGTTCCCTGTCAGGGAAATGGAGATGCTGTTAATATCAGAGCTCTTGCTTGTAGCTGGTCCAGCTTCTTCACTTGCAGTACAGTCATCGTTGCTTTATTATGGATCCAAGGGTGACTGCACCTTCACCAGCTGTCTTGGGGTGCTGCAACTGTCCAGACCTTGGAGGGTCCCAGAGAAGGTGAAGCATCCACACTTACTCCTTCCCTTTCCCTCTGAGACAAGAGGAGCATGGTTCCCTCTTGTTTCCAGGAGCTGGCGAGGGCGATGCCTCAGGCAATGCAGCCACAGCCTCCCTGGCATGCGGTGCAGGAAGCAGAGCTCCTCCAGGAAGACGCCAGAGTAACGAGCTCTGACCTGTGTCTCTATAAGTAACAGATAAACAGATGAAAACATCATCACTCAGTGAGGGAAGCAGCAGCTACAGCGCTGGACCTGGGGATTTTCCGACCTGCTGAGCACCAAGGATCTGGAGCAAACCACAGTGGCTGGACCCTGCAGGGTCACAGCTGGCGTGGGGTGGCTGGGTCCCATCCAGCACAGCCAGCCACAGCTGCTGCGCAGCAGGACTGTGCTCTTCCCCACTGTACAGCAGGGTTTCCACCCTAGTGGCATGGGTAGGGTTCCCTGTTCGGGTGATGAAACTGTGGAAAGCAAGTTTCGGCACTGCAGCAACGATGTAGCAAATCTTAATGCAGGGCCCTGTGCGGGAGTATTTTATTGTAAAACAAAACTGAAGTAACACTGATCAGTACTTGCACTCAACATCCACATGCCCACAAGCACCAAGTTGCACCCATCGGGTATTTCCCCAGGTGCTTTGATTGGTGACTCTGTGCTGGCTTTGGATGTGCCCTTACCCCTTGGGAGCTGACAGACAGTGATGGCGATCTTTTGTCTGTCTGTCCCTGAGCAATGAGGATTTACTCACTGTCTTTTGTTTCCTTGTCCATCTTAAGGCTCTTGCCTTGTTCTCTATCTTCCCACCATCATCTCTTAATGGCTTGAGTCTTTGTGTTAGGCTGGTTTAGGCTCTCCCTTTTTTCAGGCTCTCCTTTGTTTCCTGAGCTGGGTGTGCTGTGATGTGCTGGCCTGGATGACCTGCTAATCTCGGTGCCATCAACACCTGCTGTGCTCAAAGGCCTCTGAGCCAGTGCGCTGCTGCCCATACCTGCCAGTTTTAACATATCTTCTGCAATTCTTTACAAACCAGATTTTACACACTGCACCAGGCCAGCTGTGGCTCCAGCACAAGCCCTTCTGCAGTGGTCCTGCCACTTTCCTGTGGGACACAGGGCCGCAGCAGCCTGCCCGCCCAGGCACCGCTTCCTTGGTGGTCATGGACACCAGGAAATCCTGTGGGAGGCTCCAGCGCAAGCCCTTCTGCAGTGGTCCTGCCACGTTCCTGTGGGACACGGCCGCAGCAGCCTGCCCGCCCAGGCACCGCTTCCTTGGTGGTCATGGACACCAGGAAATCCTGTGGGAAGGAGCCCTGTGGCTCCTTATGGAGAGAAGAGCTTAGGGAAACACTGCTCCCACTAGCTCTCCCTCTTGCAGACAGTGAGGAGCTGTGTGCACAGCCTGTCCTTATTCACAGGGTCGGGGGAGCTGCTTGTCCCCACAAACCCTCCTGCCCCACAGCACCTCCTGGCAGAGATGCCAGCTCCTGACACTGTGGGGAGGTGCCCTGGCATGTAGGGTTCAGACTCGTCCGCCTTTCCCCTGCCTTTCCTTTCCTAGTCAGAAACTGTCACGACTGTTTCAGAGTTGCTCAGGCCTTTGTGCAAGACAGCTCTCCCCAAATCTTTCCTCTGCATGACCCCAATCACAGCTTGCCACCCCGCGGGAGGCTGTCCCAGGCACAGGCCAGCTATTCAAAGCAGCACGTAGCCAGGCTCGCCACTGGCCAGGCACCTGGCCACCACCTTTCCTGTTTACCCCATGGTGACAGCGCAGCTCTGTGTGCGTCTCTTGCTGCGCAAGAGCAGGTAGTCGGGTGTTTACAGAGCGAGCATCTGCCCGTGCCCAACAGAATCCTTCAGCGTTGCCCAGCACAGGCTCTGGAGCTGCTGGGATCTCACCCAGCAGGCAGCAGGCTGAATGGCAGCGCTGGGTTTAGGGCTGGAAACTGTTGCATGAAGAGCTGTAAGTTTTAGTGCCTGATCCTGGGAAACGCAGTGCTTAGCTCTATTCCTTCCAGGTATTACGGGTGTAAGCGTATCCTTTGCCTTAGCTCCATTTCAGAGAACAGCTTGCTTTGTTTAGAGGCAAATTCTGGCCACAGACAGCTGGGCCCAGGCGAGGCCAAAGGCAGCATCACTCACGCCTTCAGTCTTTGCGTTTAGGTTGCCCCAGCTGGGGCTTCCCTTGAGAATTTGTTCTCCAAATGTGCCGAGCAGGGTTGTGCTGCCTGCCTGTGCGTCCCCTGCGGGAGCCCTCCTGGGACTGGGGCCCTGGGCCGGGGAAGCAGACCTCCAACAGGCTGCTTCAAGGTTTTGAATTCTCCAGCTGGTCAGGGTACGGCAAAGATCTCTTGAGAGAAAAGTATTGTGTCTTTTTTTAGGGCCTGTTAAGTGCTGTAGCTGGAGAAGGGCTCTGATAAATGTGTCGGTTCTGAAGAGCTTTTAAAAACTGATGAGATTCCCCCAAAGCCTTAGTACCAGAGTGGGCTGCTTTGTTGCTGAATGAGTGTTTCTTGGTTACGGCATCTGTCTCTGCTTCTCTTACTGTGGAGAGAGTGGGTAGGAAGCTGGATTTTCTTCTGTACCTTTATTTTCTTCACTACCTTTATTTTTTTCTGGAGTTGGCTCATCACGCCTCTGTGGCTTGGGTAGAAACTTAAACAGAAATCGTCAAAATATTGACCATGCAATGTTTTTAAATTCTCTGGAGAGCCCATCCCGATGTGGCAACATTTCTCTGTTTTCTTCCTGTTTACACCCTAAAAAACCCTCCCAGGATCCATGTTTATGACTGGGCAGTGTAAGAGCCGTGTGGATTTCCTCCTCCCGCATACTGTCACACTGTCTAGCGGCTGTGGATCTGGGGGGGATTCTTGCTCGCGGGCAGTGTAAGAGCCGTGTGGATTTCTTCCTCCCGCATACTGTCACACTGTCTAGTGGCTGTGGATCTGGGGGGGATTCTTGCTCGCTGCACGTCCCTCCTAGTGAAGATGTCCCTGTTTGCTGTAGTAGCTCCCCATTTCTATGACAACATTCGCACTTCATGGTGGTGATGTGTTCATAAATAGCTCATGAAGGCAGCTCCCAAAGTACACCACCACCCTGTCAGCTGTAGTACTCTCTTGCTACCCATTTCACCTTTCCCTCTAGCAGCAAGCCCACACGAAGATGATTAGCAATATATGCTTTACCCTTGCCAACCACAGACTTTTTAAAACAGCACTTTTCTATGCTTTGTCAGGCCAGGGGAGCTAGAGAATCTACTTCTACTATTTCCCCACTTGTATTTTTTCTGCACCACTTATGACTCTTTCTCAATGAACCAGGGAAGGCTTAAGTTTCTCACAGAATCAGGTCTCAGGTAGTACTTTAAAAAAAAAAAAAAAAAAAAAGACAAATCCTCTAAAAAGGTTTAAGAGGTGCTCCAGGATAGAGGAGTTAGTGATGCTGACCCCACAGAAAATGACCACAGGGCTTGAGAGGGAGGAGGGTGAAGACAGGTCCCCTAGAGCAGGTCCCTGCCTCAGAGGCCAGGGGACAGAGAAGCTATTTGAACCCCTTCCCCAAGTGTGAACCTGTGCTGGATTTGGAGTTGAGGGGATGGAGAGGTTCAATTCCTGGCCTCCTCCTCTGTTTCTCCTCTCAGTGTGTGTTCTCTGACAAACTTCTCAGCATTTCTTAACTCTGTTTCACAGGAGAAGGACAGGAGACAGCAGAGACCTTGGTGACAACATCACCTGTTCTTAGCACAGTGCTAACCTCGCATCAGCCAAGGGAAGCCTCCGACTTCAGTCCAGTGACTACTGCCATTCCTGAGACAAGCCTGGAAAAAAACTTGACTGCTGCAACACTCAGTGCCACTGGAGCCCATGGTACAGAGGTGGAGGATGTCTCCGTCCCTACCACCCCCATGGTAGGCAGCAAGGCAGAGAGACTGCAGCAGGCTTCCACCACTGCCAGCCCTGGGGACGTCACAGTTACACAGCGTGAGCACCACAACGTCAGCCTGTCAGTCAACAGCAGCACTGAAATCCCTTCCCCTACCCCCACTGCCAGTACTCTGGAAGAAAACCAGCCCAGTCACGAAGTCACAGAGCCTTTCAGCACAACTGAAGAAACGGATGACGCCAGCAGTGCAACCCCCACACTTCCTCTGAACAGTGTGCTGGGTGAGGTTTTGCCTTTACTGCCTGTGCAGAAAGCCCTGCCCCAAGGATGCACAACCTGGAAACTTCTGTGAACACTCATGGGAACTGGAGAGAGGGAGCAAAGGGGAACGAGACAGTAAGCACAGCCAGTTCAGTGGGACTGACTTGCAGAGGTGCTGTTAATTCAGCATCCTCTTTGCAAAGCCCATTAGTTATGGTATTAATTGTGCTGGCTGGTTCCTGATGAGGGCATGGATTGTGTGCAGGGAAATCCTTTGCATATAATCTGAAATAATGTGCTTCAGCAGTGCTGCCCAGCTGGGCTCTTCTTGCACCAGGGCTGGGGGCTCAACAGGAGCCTTCCCTGCTGCCTGCAGAATGGGGCAGTGCACCCTCCCTTAACACAAAGCATGGAGATAAGCAGGCACAAGCATCAGCCCATCCATCCCTGGGCAACCATGGGAACACCTAATCTACCTTCAGATCCCTCTAGGCATTGTGGGGACTGGCCATAGGGTCACTGATCCCAGTCACACCGAACTTGGGGCCTGCCAGGCTGTCACATGTCCCTGATGCAAGGCAGATATTGACTGACCATTGATGTGCATGGTGTTCATGCAGAACTGCATCTTTTGCCCTGGCTTGTGTCACGGGGTCCTGCTGTTCTGTGACGCTCAGACACAGCCTCAGAATACACTGCTACGCAGTCTCTGGGCAGCCCCCTTTGTGCTCCCCATAAGGAGGGATGAGAGACCTTTCCCAGTCTCCTGCTCTGGGGTGATCCCCAGCTCTGTGCAGAGCTGTTTGAGTCATCTCTGCTTGTCCCTTGTTCCCAGATGACAAGACTTGTGAGCCCAGCTGGGGTTGGCTGACATTGCAGGTTGGCAGACAGGAAAACCAAGAGGACTTTCTAAGCACTGTGGCTTATAGCATGACTCAGCTGTGGCTGTGCTATAGAACCTGCTTGTTTTCCAAAGTGTTGTCAGTAAGCTGCTTTTCCTATAGTCCTAGCAGTCTTCCTTACAGCCTTGCTTCCATCTCGTCAGTCCCACAGAAAGCACACTTGGCACTTTATCATTTGAAATAATTGCTTGTTCCTATTTTGCAGCAACAACTAACAGCTCTGAGCCAGGGCCTTTTGATGAGCAGACCATGGGGCCCACAGCAGTAAGGTCTCAAACCAGGCCAGGCACGAGCCCTGTGGGTGCCACAGAGGAGAGCACCATGGAGCCCAGAACATCCTCTGCTCCCACCTCCACCATAGGGAGCACGTCCTCTGCTACCGCCTCCAGTACTGTGACAGTGAGACCCCTTGTGACCAGCTCCACATCTACCAGCACATCTGCCATCCCCACCAGCACA
>NW_010102900.1:10866-27963 GCF_000699245.1 Pterocles gutturalis
CATTAGAGCCCATGCATGAGAAAGCTTCTGTGTTGAATGTTGGTGACGATGAAAATTCAGGTAAATGCTCTGCTTTTGTCCCTGCTCTCATAAAACACGACAAAGGGTTGGGGCTATCTCAAATTGCCTCTCGGTTGTACTGAGCAGAACCAGAAAAGACAAGGATTTGCTATTCCAGCCTTTGAAGGCTCTCCTATGGCCTCATTCCCTTGGTATCCTTTCAGAACTACCCAGTTCTCCTTTGGCTGACACAACGAGGGCTGATCCCTTGGTAATCACTGTGATCTCCGTCTTCATTATCATGGTGGGCATCCTAGGCCTGGTGGGCTTCTTGAGATACCGCCAGCACAACAGCCGCATGGAGTTCCGGCGCCTGCAGGACCTGCCTATGGTGAGTGATACCTTCAGCCCAGCCTGACATGGTCTGGCTTGCTACTGCCTGCTTTGCAGTTCCCCTTCTACTAACTTAGCAATGCTTTGAGTATTTACAGGAGCAAGAATGCTGATCACAACTCCTGTTCCCTCTTAGGTCCCTCTCCTTCCATCCAGGGTTTGAATCAAGACAGCAAGCCTCAAGGTTGGCCACTAAAGAAGCTCTCTGCCTTCCCCTCACTCCGCAGGGGAATGCTAAGGGGTTAAATAGAGAGAGGAAGGGGAGTTCCATCCAAACTTCCCCTGAAGTTACACCTTCCTAGCCTCTCCTCCTGTATTCTGATACATTTACTTTGTGACTATGACAAAGCAGATTCTGTGCTCTGTTCCAGGGAGGTTGTCTGTCTGCGTTTGACCCTTTGGGGACATAAAAACATATGAGCGTTTCAGAGGTTGGATTAGCTCTGGGGAAGCTGCAACTAACTCACTGCATTTTCTGTGATAGAGGAACACTGATTCCCTTCTGCAGCTAGGAAGCAAGCTGATGCAGTTTCAAGCTGAGTGGAGTTTTCCACAGCCAGGGTTTTCCACATCCCTGCAGCAGGCAGGCTCTTCCTCCATACACCTCTTCTCTCCAAAAGCTGCAGGAGGAGGGGAAAGTGACAGTCCAAAGGATCCCAGAATTGCACAGGGACAGCATTTAGGTGGATCGCTGGGCAGATGGCCACACTGTGACAGTGTGGATGAGAAGGCTGCACTGCCTGCACAGCACTCTTCCAGGCTGGGACTGTATGCCATCGTGCAGACATCTCATTAAAGCACGCTCTTCTCTGCTTCTAGGATGACATGATGGAGGACACCCCCCTCTCACTCTACAGCTACTAGGCAACCAGGCTGTCCTCTGCCTGGCCGGCTGAACTTCCCAGAGGAGAAGGCCTTGAGGACTTGGTCCCAGACGATCTGCTGAGGAATGAGGGGCTGTGATTTGCACACAACTGAAAGATCCTTTTCAGATGGCTTTTGGTTTTAGATGTTTTAAATAGTTCAGTGTTGAAGTTTTTATTGTGGGAATCAGAGCCCAAGTGTGGCCCTTTCCTCCAGGCTCTCCTCGAAACAATGCCCTGAAGAGGTGCCTCCTCCTTTTAGTGTGGTGAGCAATTAGCCAAGACAACCTTTGCAATCACATTCTGCATGGATCTCTTCTGTCCATCTTGGCAGCTGCTGCTTTCATAAGAGGGGGGCAAGTCATCCATACAAGAGCTCTTAACACTGGTGGTGTCAGCACAGTGCTAGCAAAGGAGACTGCTGTTTGCTGAGGGAGCCAAGGATGTGGAAATCAGTTCTCTTGGGCTCCCTCTTGTTTTTATTTTTAAGGTTGTTTGGTTTGGTTTCTTTCTTGCACTTTTTTTGTTCCTGTTTCAGCTTTAGTCCTGGGATTGGCGCTGCCCATCCTGAAACACCTACCAGGAGGATGACAGACTGCTCTGCCTTCCTACATGCATACCTTTTCTCTTTAAGCAGGGAAAACAGTTTTGTGGCCACTGGAGAAGTGCCCTAGCTACTCGATGTTGCTTTGAAGTTGCTGGGAGGAAATTTAACATCATTTTAGTTTAATAGGGCTTGATAGGACCCAGTCTATTGCCAATTAGACACAGTAATTTGGTCTCACCAAAATTAGGAAACTGTGTCTCCCATACTTGATGCTTTCAGCATACATGTAAACTCCTTGCTCAGGCTTAGTAAATGCTTCAGTCCATTTCCACGCCTGGATTGACACATGCCTTTCCTCAGGTACCTCCCATTTTGCTGCTAGCATCTGGTTGCTGAAAGTTGGTGTACGAAACTGGTACTGTACTCTTCCTCCTCTGCTATGCAAGGTCAAAGCTCCTTTACCTTCTAGTGTTGGTCTTTGAGCCAGTTCATGTCTTGTCATGAGGACAGATCCTGGATGTAGATGCCTTTCTCCCCCTCCCTTTCTAGGTGTTAGGCTGATTAGATTCTGCACTTTTGCCTCAAAATATCACTGCTGTAGACTGCACCCAAGGCTCTTGAGGCAACTCAAGGAAACCCACGGCCCAGAGCCTCCGACTGAGAGTCTGAGGATCTTTTGGTGCCCTCACCTCAGAAAGACCAGAGTGTGTGTGACATGAAAGTCTTCATGTAATTAATACCTGCTCCTTTTTTTAATTCACAGTTAACTGCAGGTAAAGAGAAACACATGCCTTCTCTAGAGTGGTTGATTTTTGACTAAGCCAGTTGCTCCCTCAGGATACAGAAAGGGCTAGAGATTATCTGCCGCATTGTTCTTACAAGCCTCAGTCTCTCCTCTCCTTTCAGTAGCAACACTCACTGACCCCACAAAGGACAGATACCAGGCCTCACTAGCAAAAGTACCTTTTTTTTTCCAGCGCTGTTACTGTTTGTCTTAGCAGGAAAAGGGGAATTTCCCCATCAGCAGGGCTCAAATTATCTGCAAAGCCTAAAGATGGAGCAGAACCAGTCTGGGTCAAATAGATGAACTGGGTAAGGCAGCAGTTCCTCCTTCCTGTGTTACTGCTTCTGAAGTGGCTGACAAACGGCTGCAGTGCAGTTTGGGTTCAGCTGTAGGCTTTGACCTTGCATCTGCTTATTGTAAGGATGCCCAGTAAAATGGGGAAGAAGGGTTGGTTCTCTCCTACTATTATTGCTTGAAAACTAAAGGGCAATTGTCACAGCTCCAAAGCTCTTGTATCAAGCATTGTCTGCACAGAGCAATCTCCCTAGCTACAGACTTGTTTCCCCTGCCGCAGGGCAGGGTGCTACTGGTTTTTGGCGCAAAGAGAGGCAAGTTAGTGGTGGAAAACAGAACTCCATCCTGGCTGGAACTGGTGCAGGCTGGCATAGCTGGCAAGTGTCTCTGCACACAACTGAAAGGGCAGGGGCTGGTTGTTCTGGATTCCTACGCATCACTGTCCAGGGGAAAGGGGTGAGGAATAAAACTCGCCCAACACCAAAGTGCAACTTTCTTTGTAAAATATGTTAATAGTGGATTTTTTTTCTGCAATAAAGTTAAAAATGCCAAATGTGTTCTGGTCCTCATATTTTAATTGCAAACATCTAACTGAAAGCTTTTGTAGATCACAATGAATCCTGTGATAGGTAAACAGCAGCAGTTTGGTGTAGGAAGACTCACAGAGCTGATCCTAGGGAAAATGCCAGACAGCTCTAAACCATAGTTCTGAGGGTTCAGAAGGACACCACCCCCTGCTTCTGTTGCTGCTTGTCAGGGTCATTCTCTGTCTGGATTGACGGAAATTAATTACGGTCAAATCAGATGAAGTCTCTCTTAGAGAACTACACTAGACCAAATAATCTAACACTTCTAGACTCTCTCCGTTTGCCTCTGATTGAAGATATCCTTATTCTCATCTGTTGTCAACTGTAACACTGACTTCTATTTAGAAAAACATCCTGAAAGCCAGCCTAATCCAAACCTAAGTAGCATCATCTGTCGTGCTTCTTTCTATACTACAGAAGACAAAGCAAACTGACAGGCACATACTCCTTTTGTTTAGCTTTAAAGCTGTTTTGAACTCGTCCCTTTGGAGCTCAGCCCCACAGCGAGGTAAGCACTCATGGTTTGTTTCAAAAGCCCAGCTCTTGCTAGAGAGTTGCTAAGAGTCTCTCCTGAGCTAACAGTGTCTCTAAACTGTTAAAATACCTGGGCAAAATAATCCATTTTATGCCACAGACTGTTTGTGTTACAAGACTTTATACTGCAAAAGCAAAATATGGTGAGTGAAACTACTTAGTCATTGGGTTTACACTGTTTTTGAAATAGTTCCCACAATGAATCTAGAAAATCAAATCTCTGGAAGATCTAGAGCAAGGGGAGAGCAAGCAAAGCGCTTGCTGAGTAATCTGAACACTTGGAGGTGAACTCAACCCTGCAGAGATTTTGGTCCTGTCCGAACATAGAACCATACAAAACAGAAGAACTAAGTAATGCAGCAAACATGCTACAACTAAGCCAGTCTTCTCGGGTCTGAAGTCAGCACTATTCCGGTGGTTTATGTTGGAGTTTCCTCTGTTCTGCCTTTTTACCACCAGCCCCACTCAGAACTGATTCATTCTTTGCAGAACAAACTGCTGAGCTGCCTTGTTAGAGAGACAGCACAGAGCAGACCTGTGTTAGCCGGACTAGAGGCAGCAGCAGGACAGGCTTGTGCAGGCAGCCACCCTCGGGAGGCACAAGGCTTTTGCCCAGCCAGGTTCTGACCTCCCAGCCAGGTGATGCAATCTCTGAGGTGGCCAGGCTTGGACATGGACCACGGGCCAGTTGGATGGGCTTCCTCTTTCCTGTGCAGCAAAGCAAACTGACAGAACCAGAAAACCACTGTTGCCAATTTCTGCATGTCCCTTTGAACACAGCTCTCACTTTTGATGAGGCTTCGTTTTAATGCCCATAGGCTAACACATAATTATATTATTAATTAGCAAGGGAACAAGAATCAATCAAATCACTTACGTTTAAAGCTAAATAGGAGGAAAAGAAACCCGGATGAAAGAAAAACAAGAGTCTGAGACCCATCTGCCTTCTTCCTCTCCTCCCCTCATCCAGATTCAAGTTTTGAAGGGAAAGGGATTTTAGCAGCTGAAAAGTGACAGTGCTAGAGCTGCTGTGCCAAGGGCAGAGCTACCTGTGCTACATCCCAGTTCTCTGCCCGCTCAGTTGTCCTTCACGGCTCAGTGCCTGCATTTGTCCTTCATGGTTCAGTGCCTGCAGTTTAGCTTTGGACACTATTTTCCCCATCACGTCACACTGTAAGTCTGTAAATAAGGCTGCAGTGTTCAGAGACAGAGAAACTGCCATGAGGAGCACTGGAGTGGAGTAGGCAGCACTTGGATTTGGTAAAACCAAGAATCCCCCTGAGGCTCTCCCATGGATAAAGTCCCCTGTGATTGCTACCACTTAAAGCAGAATCGAAAAGGCATTGCTCTGGTCCAGGGAGCAGGAGTGCAGAAGCAAGCCAGGGAGGCAGAACAGTAAACTTTCAGTAATGAAGGCTATGAAATTATGCATAATCTGGGAAGTTTTTAGTAGACAAACAATGTTCTTCTCACATCCAGTGGAGAGCAGAAAATGCCTACTGGCATTTCCCAGACACCTAGGAAGGAAACGGGAGGCTTGACGCCTCCACATTATTTATACTTAATTTTCTATGACTACATTCAATTCAGTATAAATGTGTATTTGTCATGGGGGAAGGGGGAGAGTTTTTCTAAGTGTACCTACTGAGCCTCTGCCAGGGATGTTCCCATCTACGTGCTACCTCTGCTTCACTGCACAGCAGAAGCGAGAAGGATCTTCTCTCCAGTCCTCCCAACCCTCCCAAATAAAAAAGAAATCGTGCACTTTCTGTCCATAAAACAGACAAATCTGTGGTCCTACTGATATGCAGCTAAGTGATAAGCAAAGCTGGAAGACCATGACCGCTAATATAAAAATCTCCATCAGTATTAGGCCCCCAAAACTGTTTGTGGTTTAATTTTTTTTAATTCCCCAGCACTCTGTAAGATAATGAAGGTCTTCAAACTTCCCCATCCAACCACATTTGAAAGAAGACTCTTCCCCACTCTAACGCTACAGGGCACATGCTTCCTCACAGATCTGAGAAAAATCAACCTTTACCCAAAGCACAACTTCAAAACAGTCTCAGAAGGTAAAGCACTGAGACGTACCCAGAAGAGGACCTTCTAATTGTGGCTGGTGATACATGGCTTGCAAACTAGATCCCCGGCCACAGCTGATTCTGCAACATTAGTAAGCTCTCATAAACAGTCATTAACTATTACATGAAGGAAGCATAGATAGGGTGCTAGACAGTGTCAAACTTGATAGATTTGTGCATTTTAAAGACAAAGGGATCAATGCACCCATCTGCTTGACAGCCTGCACAGCCTTCCTTGTGCTTGTTTCCACTTCCTGTCTAATAATTATACATAAAAGACATAACTCAACACAGGTCTGCTTCACGTGCACCAGCAGTTTAACAATGGTTAGCCTCAGTTCCTCTGTAATAATTTTTCTTTTGAAAGACCCATCAGCCAAATAACTCCCTAAACCACAAAACCAGCTTGATCTTGATCAGACGGACAGTGGTCACAGCTGCAAGAAAATAAGTATGTGTTTGTTCCTACTGTTTAGCTCCCTCTCTGTTTACAAGCAGACCCAATCCCCCACCCACAGTTCAAATAAAGAGCTACATTAACAGAGGTATCCTCCCAGGCATAAAACAGGTCTCCCTGTGATGAACTGCCCAGAATTAATATATCCCTGCAGCAGAAGCCATTTTGCTAGCACTCTTTGAACTATAATGGAACATCTGTTGACAATCTCCCGCAGGGTAACTTCTCCCCTTCCCTGTTTTAATCCTCTCTCCTTCAGAAGTACTTTTGCTCCAAAATTAGACACATCAGTTGCCACAGGATGACTCTTACAAGCGTAAGAGTGTTTCCTTTCACACTGGTCTTTCTTGGGAGTCGTAGGAAGAGGCAAGAGCAGTCAGCCCTGTTCAGTATTTCCTTAAAAATTTGTTGTTACGTCTGGATTCCAGAAGCTTTAGATGCTAAATTACAGGTTCTGCTTGGAATAAGACAAGGCTCATGGGTTTTGGAACATGCCTTTCAGCTAGATTTAGGCACTCATTTGATTCTGACTGAGAAAAGTTTTACTGCGGACAACTGCAAAATTAGCAAAGTTTTCCTTTGTGCTAATCCTGGCTATGCCTTCTGACACAGAGGCAGATCAAGCCACTAATACGATCATTGCTCCAGTTTCCCTGCTGATAAGCTTGGAGGCAAGATAAGAATTTTTGCCTACTTTTTAAAAAGGATCTCAATATTTGTAGGTGGAAGGCAATTGTGCTCCACACTATTTGTGTCTGGCCAGCGGAAAGGAAACCTGTTTTCAAAAAGGGCTGAGAGAAGTGCTGGGAAAGCAGCTCCCTTTGGTTTACAGTCTAACCTACTGTCCCACACTGAGTGATAGAGAATTGGTCACTTGCATCCTGCTCAGTCTGTTTCTTGGATGCATTAAGTCACTTTCCCGGTCAGCTTCAGTCAGATCCAGGCCACTCAAGCAGGCTTTTATATCCTGACCATGATCTGCCAATTCAGGTCCACTCTAAGAAGCAGAACTGAACTCTGGGAAGCAGCTGTTCCCTGGAAAGGGAAAATGAACTGATCTCAGACTGATCTTCAGAGCAAAAGCACTCTGTCCTGTCTTGATCTGTGCTCAAGCCCCCACTTGATGACTCCTGCTGGTACTCTCAGATTAGCACCACCAGTCTCTCTGCTTTTCTAACCCAGCTCTGCTGGGCCCACTTAACAGCATCCCTGACTCTGTGCCACATCCCAAGGTCCTTTGTATTGACTGAGAAGTAGACAGCACGGAGAACACCACAGATCTATCTCGTCCTCTGTTCCATCTGCTAGACTACAAAACTGTCATCATCAAATAGGCAGATGTCCTCTCTCCCCATTAAGGCTTTCTGAACTCAGTGTTGTTCATTCACCTCTTCCCTTCTCCTTCACCAGCTTGCAATGCTAAAGTTAAGCTCTCTCAGAGGAAAACGGAATAAAAAAAAAATCAACCCACATTAGGAAATTTCAGAAGACCATTTCTTGACACTATGACACTTTATTCTCATAAAACAAACCCAGCAACCTCCCCTTTATGGTGGTCATGGAAATTTCTGTTGAAAAAACAAGATTTCTTAGCCTATTTTAAGCCATAGAAGAGGAAGCAATTTACCAACACTTGTGAAGTCAGCTGCTCCATATTGGGTCTTGTCAGGCAGGGTAAATCTATGGTCAGTCCATATCTGTTCTGTTCTTGCTATGTATAGAGTCTCCTTAAATGGCACAATCTAAGCCCAGCTATATTTCTCAGAGCTGTAGCTAGCTAGCAGTGTAAACAATATCCAGCATAACCCAAAACTTACAGTAGATTTGGGGGGAAAAGCATTTGAAGGCATTAGTAGAGACAATACACAAAAGTCTCTCAATTTGTTCTGGTCCACCAAGTGAGAGCTCAGAACACAAGATCATACAGCCTATCCCATGGGAGAGGGCTGAAGCAAAGGGCTGCAGCTGGGAATTCTCTGACCTTGGAAGAAACCCCCTGTTTCAGACAAGAACCACAGCATCTCTCCCTGTGCAAGCCAGCCAGCAACTGCAAAAGTTGATTGATGCACCACAAATCAGGCTCTCCATCAGTGTGTGTTGCCTGGGGTGAAAGAACAGAACTACAGCACTGTGCTGTAAGGGTGTAAGGGGCAGGTCTATGCAAGAGAGCATGAGATGACAGCCAACAAGACAGGTCTCAGGTAGAGTGTAGGACTGGGCAGGTCTGTGAATGACTTATCAAAATGGCTGTTTCCCTTCCTTGAGTTGCCTCCCTTGGGTCAGCCCCACACCTCATAGCTTCCAGTTCTGGTAAATCCAGGTAACAAGTCAAGAAGAGCTTGCCTGCCTAGAGAAGCCAATATCCTTTCCATCTTTTCTTTGTTCCCTACAGTAAAGAGGGCATCTTTTAGTTGACATTAAAGGTCATGCAGTTTTAGTTCAGGCAGGCTGTCAGACAGGTCACTGCTGAGGTCAGACACTCCAGCTATTTCTAGCCTCTCCTCCAGCTCAAAACACAGTGTGGAGATATCTTTACAATGTACACCAACAGACCAAGGAATTAGCCTTCCCCAGACTCCTTACCCCATATGCCAGCCCTAAGAACAAACGACAACTTACGTCTAGCACCTCCAGCCCTGCTGGTTCAGTGTGGACTGCAATCTGTGTCAAACTCTAACACAAAAACATCCTCATTCATCTTCTACTGAAGCAGAGAAATACCAAAAAGCATCCTCACAAGCTACGTAAGCTCAAATAAAAATAGCTGCCCATATAAGTGAATCATAGCTCCAAGTGTCCTAGCAAGCTGCCAACACAGCTCCTGGGCACCCCTGCTGCAGGTCAGGGTTTCTGATGTTACTACGATGCAAACATTTACTACTAACGCTAAGCAACAGGTAACTAGGTTCTTCTTATTAAATGAGGGGTACTGCTTGAGCATTTGATCAGTAAAGCTCTATATAGGAGTCCCTACCTGGCATGTGCCTCAGAATAAATGTTAAACAGAAAAACTTAACCCTTTGATAGGACATGAAGACTCCTTAGGCATCGTTCTAACAGAGACCTGACATGTTAAAACTGCATCTACAAAGCAGTTATTTGTAGTAGGTTTGCTAGTAAAGTCTGAATCAGCAGGATTAGCAAATTGGAAAAACAGAACACAGGGCAGTTTAATATGCCTTACAGCCTCCATTCACAAGAATTTTAAGCATCTTACTAAAGTAGGGCATGAATTTTTTCTTTTAAAGGAAAATTAGCCCTTTGTTCCTGATTTCCTTTAATGCTAAGTGTTAATGCAAACACAAGGGGGTTTTATATCCTAAAAGCAAGGCATAAATCCAAAAGGATAAAGAGGCTGAGGGACGAACCTTCTTGAAGTGAGCAATTTTCACCTTCCTAATCTCACTGGCTGTGTGTCAGCACCAAAACAAAGATGGAGCCACATTAAAAAGTGGTATCTTGGCACTGTCAGAGGAAGTGATAAGCATCATAATTGGCCCTCACATGCGCCTTTACATTACCCCGCCACTAGACAGGGAGGGAGGATGAAAGAACAGACAAGCACACACATGTTACCTCTGTCCTGGCATAGCAATAGTGTTCTCAGAGCAAAGTTTTAACCGTGGTCCAGGTGCTAGGCCACTACTCCAAACTGTACTGCCTTCCTGCCTTTGGGTGCCTTATACTCACCCCTACCAGTAAAACTGGGGACAGCAAATTATCAGTATGACCTCAGGAAAACAGCAGACATAAAGAGGTTCTACAGACCTCTATCCTTTGCATTACTGTGGAAAACCGAGATAGGCTCTTCAGACCCTGAGGGTGCAGGAACCATCCACACTTACCTTCAGGCACCTTGATCTCTGTGGTGCTGGAAAGCTCATTGGAGTTGAAGTCTCTGAGGCTGAACTCTGAGGTGGAAATCTCAGCCAAAGATGGACAAAACCACTCTGCCTCTCTCAGCAAGTCCTTAGTTCTCTCTAAAAGAAATGAAACAAGGAGCAGGTTAGGGCAAAAGTTCAAGGATGAACTTGCTGAGCCTAAGCCTCCACTGTCTATGTTTTGTGACACCTCTTATCACATGGAAAAACTGCTGCTATTCTGATCTAATAGCATTTTACTTATTCTTGCATGAGTACAAGCAGTGGCACAAGGCAGCAGAAAACAGGTTCCATGATACACAAACCTAGGCAGGAAAACACACTGGCAAAAATGATCAGGCACTGGATCTCATCTGTCTTTGACACCAACGGTTTAATCATGACGGTTTAAAACACAAATAATTGGCCAGCTCATTTCTGCTCAAAGCCACCGTCACAATGCCAAACCCTTCCAATACAAGAGTCAGTTTGTGTTGGAAAGGGACAACAGGACACCCGACCTGACCAGGAGACCTCTAAACCAAAGGGAGGTTGGAATGCCATGTCCCAGAGTGTTAGTAACATTGGAGTAAGCAGGGAATAGTCCCTGTGATCTGTCTTTCCCTGCAGGCCCAGTGGACAGTATCTCCTTCAAGAACAGGTTTTTCACTTGATCTTTCAGGTCAGAGACTGTAGATCTGACTGAAGCAAAAGGATAACACTGACAGTCCCTTAAGCTTAGCAATGCCTACTGAACAATTATTGGGGGTGGGGATGGGGTGGGAACCACTTTGACAGGGATTCTGACAAAGTCATGCCACGCAGCAGCAGAAAGCAGTTCTGCTGAGCAATTCAGTTGTGTTTTCATCAGATGAACAGTCTGGCAGCAGAACCTCTGCCTCCCCACCTAGTCCCGTTCACATTGTTATCTCAGTTGTGCCAGCATATTTTTTTCCTGCAGCAGCACTGTGAAATACACTACTTTAGAGAGAAAAAAAAAAAAAACAAACCAAAACAAAACAATGACGCACTTGTTAGAACCAGCTCGGCTCCCTGATCGGGTTTACAGCACGCCAACAATTGCAGTGGCAGAAACTCAGGAGGCAATGTGCTGTGAGACCAGAGCAGGAAAAAGCAAAGGGGTGGGCACATTTTAAGCCGATGTTGACAGCACAGACACATCTCATAAAATCACAGCTTGACAATAAGTGGGAGAGTGACATAATAAGGGAAGGCCTTGGGCTTTCATAGAAAGAAATAGAGAATCGATATTTAATTATAGGAGAATTGCAATGAAGTTCCATTATTGAAAACATCTAATCAAGTTGATACAATATCCTTTATCAAACAAAACCTAAACTAGAGTTCTGTTGACCTCCACACTCAGTGTCCATCAATACTTCCCCACTAATGTAGACAGACATTAATATGCTTATGGTCAAGAGGGAGAAAGATCAGAGAAACAGACAAGGAATTAAGATATCCTTTAACTCCATTTCAGTTACCAAATTGCCATGAGTCTTCTAACAATTTGCGTGACTATCTCCTTCGGGTTCCTACGTAATGCAGAGAAATGGTCTTTTAACAGGATGAGAAAAAGGCTTCAAGAGTTGTGGATGGAAAGGAGAAGGAAAGTCCCTTATGTTATAAGCAGTACAACATTGTGTCTTGGTGATACTTACTTACTGTTTTGGAGGAAACAGAGAATGAAAGATCCTTTCTGTATGAATACTTTATGATGACACCTAATTGCACTGTAGGCCACGTGATATTAGCATTAGCCTGAGAGAAATGAATGGGAGTGTTGCGATTTTCCTAAAAATAATTTTTAAAAGCCCACACCTGAGACACAGACACCTCATGGAGACATCGCTGCCTTTCCCCAGAGGAGTGACATATATTCTCTGGATGCTGTTTTATTGCAGCACAAAGCTGTATGGGGAAGTGAACACTGGGAACAGAGACATGAATCCTCAGCTAAACCTGTGACAGTCAGGACATCTGGCAGCTGTCTGAAGGCAGCAGGGGTGGACAGCAGACACAATTAAAAAGAGCCAGAAAGATCCAAGGATCCTTCACAAGGAAGCTCCGACGTCACTCATGTCTCTCCAAGAGGCAGGTCAGAGCCCTGGGGTAGGGGTGGGGGGAAAGCAAGGGCCAAGCTCGCGGAGGATAGAGGCACAACCAAAGCGAGTTCCCACCAGCCAAGCAGGGTGAGAAAGGAAAGTGAGGGTCCATGGGAAAGAATCAGAGCTCAGGCAGTTCAAACAAGCTCCTCCTCTTGGAGGCACTGATTATTATTCCCAGTCATTTCAGCAACAAGCAAGTAAGGTCCTGTCCAACTAGCAACCAGGAGAGCATGTGGAGTCCAGCACTGCCCTGGCAGAGGGCTGGGGTAGGAGGCAGCAACACTCCTGAATAAACAAGACGGATGGGATGGCTCAGGGGAGCCATGAGCTAACTCAAACCCTGCCAGCTCAGCTCCAAGGACAGCTGGGGAGGGAACAGCAGGTACCCATTCTCAACGCCCACATGGAATAAGATGAAGGTGCTAGCTCTCAGGATACAAATGTCTCAGTAACAGAGGCTGCACCCTTCACTAGTTTTCTCAGAAGGACTGAACACCTTGCCTACACCTAGCCAGAGGTCCTCTCCAGGAGAGGGCAGACACTTCAGCCATTCAAGCTTTGCCAGTCCAGGATTTAAACAGAAGACCTCACCTCACAAAGCTGACAAATCTACTACCTCCAGCAGCAGTAAAGCCAGTACCATGCTAGTCACGGAGATCAACTGTGCCCCACAAGACAGATACTCTATCCAGGCAGGTACAAAGGACAGCTGGCAAATAAGAACACCAAGATGAGAGTACCCAGCATCTCCGAGCTCGCCAATCCAGCCTTTGTGAGAGCGTGCTTCAACAGCAAGAGCTGTCCTGTCAGAGTTTTCAACACCCACCAGCCAGCAGCACCCTCCTGTGACACACTCCTGCAGCTCCCAGGCAGTTACTCCCCTTGAAATCCAAGAGCTGCATTTGCCCCTGCGGCAGCTCCCATGTGGCATGCACAGCCCTGGGCATCCCCACAGTTCCCTGAAGGTGTATCTCCTTTGCCTGATGTGATCAAGCTTCTGCTGAGTGCACCACATCTCCATCCTGAGTTTGTCTACACTGTAAGATTGTGCTTTGTGCCTGCTCAGCAGATCTAGCACCTAAGAGGTGACAATCACTTCCAGTTCCCAGAGGCAGTCTCTGATCCACCACAACACCATTAAACCTGCAGAAAAACCATGTCCAGATGAGGCCAGAACAACTGAGAAAAAGTAGAGAGCTGGACGTACAACATGCCACTGCTGGTGAACGTTTCCAGCACCAAAGGTAGTGCTCTGTTTTTTTATATTCTTCTGGATCACAGTGACACTGTACCTGGCATCATCTGTAGTCTCTTCTTCATGCTGGCTCTCCTCCGCAGGAATTATTTTGATACAGGGAGAACAGTGGTGCTTTGCCCACAGTGATCACCTTACTCTACAGAGGAATTGAGAGCATGCTTCCAGCTCCACTGGGGAAGCAGATTACACAAGTCCTGGCTGTGCAAGTATCCTCCTGCAGCAGGAGTTTTCCAGAAGAATGCTAACATATTGCTTGGTGCAAAAGATACAGGCCAGTTGTTAGTCCTACTCTCATTTCAACCCTTACCCCTCAGCTCTGTCCATTCCTTGTTCTTCTCCCTCCAAGTCTTTTCTGATTCTCCCTTTTGCAAAGGTCATCTACCTCTGCAACAACTAAAAAAATTATCTATTTCATTCTGGTTAGAGCAGGACTTTTTATATCAGAATACATATAAACACTTTTCCCCCACTTATACGTGTTTTGAAGTTAGTTACCTTTCTAACTGCCCTCCATCATTCAATGCTGGAACAGAAAAGCCTCTTGCTGTTTCAGCAAGCCTGTGAGGCAGGAAAGGTGCCTGCAGAGCACATTGCACACTGGCTGTCTTAATCAAAGCCTTCTAGTGCTGCTACAATATTTAATAAAAATACTTCCTCTGTCGCAGGCAGCAACAGCATTTTTCAGTCTGACTACTAGTCACAGTAAACTCCCCATACATCAGTTTCAACACTCAGTTCTCCTCCACAGATCCCAGCAGCAAAGCTTGCTCATTCCAACAGTAGGTCTGCCACAGGCCATCAAACCATCCAGTGCCAGATTTTGGATGGAAGAGGTGTGACTGTAAAGCAGCCCACCTTGCAGTGTCAAGTTTGAGTTCTGTTAATTTAATCAGTTGCAGAATTTTGGTTCAATAGTTCTTCCTCTTGTTGACCTGTGCAGTAAAGCAACTTGACCTCACACAGACCAAGAAAAAGGCCATGGCTAAACTACATTCTGCACTTGATTTTCTATCCCTCTATTGCCAGGCAAAACCTTACAGAACTATATCCACCCACACCTCTCTCAAGGCAAAGGGTGGATTCAGAAGCTGCAGGCAAGTCCTACGCATGTTCTCTTCCCACAGCTCTCCCAGAGCACAGCACGGAGTCACAGCTTGCCAGCCCTGGGTATTCTTCTTTATTTCTCCTCCAGTGCTGCCTGTTCAGCAGTGTCCCCTGGTTTCATTTTCCCGAACAGAGATCCTCAACTATAATGGACATTGCAGTGCTTCCCACTGGGGGCTGTTTCTGACAGAACGTTTGGGCAGCAACAGGTCATCCTGTACAGAATCAGACTATGCAAAGAGAAGAACACACCACCACCCACTGACTTTATGCTGCATTTGCTACAACTCTTTCCTCACACATTCATCATTTTGTCAGAGTAGTTTTTCACTCCTTAAAGAATATGGGAAAATTTACGTTTTCCTCCAGTGCCTCCCCTGCACCAGCCCTGAATCTACAAAGGTCTTAGCATTGAGATCTTGTTTATTTCTTGTGGACTGTTGGCATTGTGCAAATGAGATGCACAATCTCCACACTGCTGGTGAAGCACTTGCTGCTGCTAGTTACAGCATTCAGCTTTTGACTCCTCTGTCCTCCTTGGCAAAGCCTCCAAGCTGCTTGAAGTGCTGTTCTGCAATCACCGAGCATCCTCTGCAACAGCAAACAGGAAAGGCAGGAGGTGTTACGGTCCCAGCCTAGCTCTAGTTGCTGGCACAGAAGGGATAAGAATAGGATCAAGGAACATCAAGTAAGATGGTTTCAAGGTTCCGTCCCATACCAATCCCCAACAGAGGCAGAGTACAGCAGTAGCCCAAGAATTTCCCTCTGCCATTGTGCTGCATGCTCAGCTGACCACAGAAACCCTGCCTTCCTGGACCACTATATTTAAATGGAAAATGAGGCAAGATACGTATTAAAAATTAAAATATTTGAACCAACCACCCTCAAAAGCAACTTGACCAGCTGATTAAATATTGTGTGTCACAAGGGTTTCAGCAAAGGACTCCGTGTGAGGATCCCTGACTCTAGACCAAGCTTGGTCGTGGCTCTCCAGGAAATCACTTCAACTTGCTCAAGTTGTTTTCCACTGTCCATTTTCTCTCCTGGGAAGCAAAGGTGCTTCTCAGGTTTTCAGTCACGAAAAAAAAAAAGCTAAAGGAAGAAGGGAAAATTTCCAAAAGCCCTTTCATTTTGTCTGTGCTCACTTGTTTAGCACAGAGATGGAGCTACATTGTGCCAAGCTACACCCACAGCCTGTTGTGTCTTCAACAGGACTTCAGCAACCTAGACAAGAAGTGATCTGTGTAAGAGGCTCCTGTAACCATCAGTGCTTCAGTTCCAGTGCTTTTACCTGTGCTACTTTCTAGCTTATTGAGCTGCTCCTGCTGGAACTCTTTCTCCTGCTATAGTCAACTCGTGGACTGAGTGAGCTATTCAATGATCTGAGCAGATGGGCAAAACTAGATTTTGCATGAGAACAACTTAGTCCAGGAAAAAACATAGTTATTAGGCTGGTTCAACTTCAGAAGCAGAAATACAGGGAGACTTGAAGAGAACAAACCTTAAGTCTAAATAAGATGGATAGGATCCCTCTGCTCTCCTCCTACAGAGGGCACAGTAAGAAACAATTCTTGGGGTTCTAGTAGATATAAGGGAAATCCAGAAAGAAAGAGGTTTACATATCTAAAGTAGTTCTGTCCCCAAGAACTTGCAGAACATGTCTGGTGTACCCGACATTTCATAAAACTCGACTAACGGTTAGAAAACCTTTCACAAGAACTATAAAGATTATGTTAAGCTGCTCTGAAGATTAGGGTAAGAAGAGCAAAATCTGAGGCTTGGTCTCCAGTGTGGCAAATGTCGTGGCAGGGAATAGGGAAAATGCAAAGTACACATGCTTTCAGACGAGGCGGGAGGAAGGACTGTCAGCACAAGGGTCTTGCTAACTGTTTTAGTGAGCAGCATCCACCCACACAGGAAGGTGGGGCTTTCAAACAGTGTATGATGAAAGACAGATATGCACAATACAGTCATATAGTGTGGATGGGCACACTGTGCAGCCACGCTGGGGAAACTGAGAGAGGCAGCCTCACCAGAGCTCTCAAACCACCCCGGTCTGGGATGGCGGCCAGCTGCCTGTGGCCTCGCTGTGGTGTGGGCAACGCACGGAGGTGCGACAGGGCTGCGGGGTGCCAGCCGGGCTCTCCTCAGCCACCGCGTCCTCCAGGCCTGGTCTGTCACGCTGCAAAGCCCCCGCAGATCGCAA
>NW_010102901.1:0-1991 GCF_000699245.1 Pterocles gutturalis
ATGCCTTGTTCCGCTCCCGGGATGCTTGGTGCCGGCATCCGTCCGCATGGCCACGGCCGTTGCTTCGCTGAAATATTAATCAGAGCTAATTGCCAGGAAGCCACCCCCACCCTCCGTGCTGAGCTGCCGGCACAGCCGGTCCCCAGCCCACGGGTGGCCTTCTGCCACACCACACTGTCCCCTGCGAGTCCCGGCCTCCGCCACACCGCACTGTCCCCTGCGAGTCCCGGTGTCCCCAGCCCTGGCCCGGGCCAGCCATCCCTGCGGTGACAGAGCATTGTCACTGGGCTGGTCCCCTGCCCCTCCTAAACGTCCCCAACCCTCCCCACACCGGGCTGCCCGAGAGCCGATGTTATTTCCCACATCTCAAAGAAGTAATTAAACGGAAAGGTCGTTCTTATTTATTCTTTTGTTACGCAAGCCCCGAGCTATCAAATAGTCAAGTTAAACCTCGGAAGGGCTTAAGGAAGGATGGGGCTGGGCGGGGAGTGGTGGGAAAATGGGACCCCCGTGCGTTACCCGCGCAAGAGCGCAATATTCGCTGGGGAAAGATTTTTTTTAATAGGGCCCCGTGGAGACATCAGAGCAATTTTCAAGGAGGTTTGAAGCCACTGGGAAGCTTATTAGATGGGTTCTGCGGAGTTAATTTGATGTTGGTAATCAGTGAGCAAGTTAAGCAGTTAAGGAGAGGGTGGCTGCCAGGGGTTCGGTGTTTGGGCTGCTGGTAAGCAGCGGTTACTAATGAGTGTTCATGAATATGAATGAGAGATGATTACGGTGTGGAAAGGGCAGGCAGCAAAGCAGAAACTTAATTTTAATCTTTTTATTATCAAAGTCACGTTATTAATAATAGACTTTATATTAAGACCAAGCTCTATCAGCCAATTATTGCTCTCCCTTGCCTTCCCCAGCAGCTCAGCACCAGGCTCCAGGGGGGATGAGGACAAGCCAGCCCACTGTGCTGTGATGTGCCCGTCACCGGGGCGTCTGGCCTCTTCAGTCAGCGCAGGCTGGACCACTGGTGGCCCTCCCCTGCCCCCTCCCCGGGGCTGATGCTTGTAGAGCCACACAAGGAGCCAGGCGCTGGGACCATCCCACATCCCGCTGGCTGTCAGCATCCCGGTCACTGCTGCCATGGGGGTGGCATGTGGCAGCTGAGTGCTGTCCCTCGCTCCCTGTAAAGGACAGTCCTATTGTCTCCATGTCTAATTAATTGTAATTATTTTCTTATAGCACTACCCGTATGGGCTGCTCGTGTAATGAGGAACCAGTACCTGCATGAAATGCTGAAGCAAGGAATGTAGAACATGTTAAAAAATATTAATCTACAAATGAAAATGATTTTAATTGGATTCTGCCTTTGGGGTCGGGTCACCGTTACATTTTCAATCAGAGTTGTCCAGTCAGCAGAGCGGCTGCACAGCCCTTGCAAATGGAAACGGCGAGTGCTCGCAGAGGTTAATAGGAGTGTTGGAAAATAAATAGGTTATTGATTGATAATAACAATAAGCTGACTCCAGTCCTACCTTGGTGACCTTCCCTCACCCAACTTAGAGAAAACTCCGTTAGCATCTAATTATAGATCGCCTTACAGCCCCCGTATTAATGAGAGCGTGTGGCGGAGGGGAGAGCCCCAGCGTGGCCGGAGCAGCCGCGGCCGTTCTGAAGGCACCGTGCCCCAGGGGGACAGCGCAGGGACCCCCAGCCTGTTCCCCAGAAACCACCCTGACCCCGTCCCCTGTCCCCCACCCGTGGGACGAATGCACCTTAAATGGGAAAACTACTGTTGGCCGCAGCCACCGCCTGGTTCCACCGAGGTGGAGGAAGGAAGGCTGGTGGCTCTGCACACGTGGAATTTGTAACCGATATTTCAATTGCTCCAAGATGCGCCGGGATCGCCTGTCTGAAGTTTCGGCTTTATTCATGATTCCACACATGGCTTTCGGCTCTGTGTGCTGCGAGATATGAAATACTCACAAGCACCTGGGGAC
>NW_010102901.1:2052-2359 GCF_000699245.1 Pterocles gutturalis
CCCCCGCTGCCCCCCCAGGGCAGCGCGGCCCCCACCGAACCCTGCCCACGGGAGATGCCAGCACTGCCTGCATGGTGCTGCCTGCACGGTGGTGCCCGGCAGTGGGGCAATGCTTGCAGCTAACAGGAGTTTTCCCATTTAAGGTGCATGTGACCTTCTCTGCTTTCCCCTGATTTCCTGGGGTATCTGAGTGCAGACCCCCCAGGAGGGCAGGCAGGGGTCCCAGCAGCCCCAGGCAGGGGTCCCGGCAGCCCCAGGCAGGGGTCCCAGCAGTCCCAGGTAGGGGTCCCGGCAGTTGTGGGCAGGG
>NW_010102901.1:2393-3729 GCF_000699245.1 Pterocles gutturalis
TGCAGGCGGCAGAGCGTTAGCTGGTGCAGGTGTGTTTCCCCAGCTGGCACCACCGCAGCCATGGGTGCAAATGCCGTTAAAAGGCACCCGGGAAGTTCCTGAAACAGGTTTCGATTTGCGCTGCCCATCTTCTCATAATTTTCTGAATATTAACTCATTGGAGCGTTAGTTGTGGAAATGAGAAGTGGCCAGAAAAAAATTAAACTAGGAGAGAGGCGCAGTTTGGGACTTCATGGTTTTAATTACTATTACTTCCACCTTCCTAATGAGGTGAGGTGCAGAGGCCGCCTGGGCAGCTGCATTTCCATCCCCACCATGACACTAGGGCCAAGCACAGTCCCCTTGCGGTGTCCCTGTGCGGCGCTGGGGACAGCAGAAACGGGGCCAGGACCAAGCTCCAGCACCTGGGGAAAAACCTTGCCCAGGATCGGTGTGATGGATGTGTTGCATGGTGACAGCCCAGCAGTAAGCACAGCTCTGTTTGCCTCCCGGAGTGCAGGCAGGGAGGGGAAAAATGGAAAATTAGTGGGTTTTTTAAATGTCATTTATGCAGATCTGGGAACAGAGCCACTAAACCTCCCCACACAGCGCGGTGCAGCTGGGACTTGGGCAGAGCCATGGGCACAGGGATGTTTCACAGCTCCTGAGCTACATCCACCCTCAGGAGCATCCTGTGACCCCTACCAAGAGCATCCCGGGACCCCCCAGGCTCTCTGCACCCACTCAAGAGACAGGGTCCAGGGCAGGAGAAGCTGGGCAGGGTGGGAGCCAAGGGAAGGAGGAGAGACCTGGGAGCGGGGGCAGCTGGTGGGGCCGAGCCTCCCCCCGCAGCGGCAGCAGCCTCCCCACACTCTTGAGGCTCTGGACGCGGCTGCTTTGCCATCTGCTGCCACAGGACCTGTTTGCCCGGCTGCACTGGGCTGTTTGGGGAAGCCGGCGATGCTCAGGGCTGTGACAATCCCGCTGGCAAAGCCCTTCCCGCAGGTACCCTCAGTGGCTCCCCGCCCACGGTGGCAGCGGCAGCCTCGCAGAAATGCCACATATCAGCTTCAGCTTCACAGAGTCCTTCACAATCTGATGCAAATGAACAACATTCATCCTGCTCGCACACATTTTCTGTCAACACGTGCTGGAGACACTCGCTGTGACAAGTCACAGTGCTGCTTAAGGCGGGGGGGGAATAAACACAAGGCTGCTGCCTTCCTGCACCACTGGGGGTGGCCGAGCAGGGGTTGGAGCTGGGGTCCCCTCCCAGGAGGGTCTCCAACGCCCTCCAGGAGAGAGCCAGGCAAGTGCCACATCCCCACTCTGTGTGACCATCGTGTCCTGAGTGGGA
>NW_010102902.1:0-541 GCF_000699245.1 Pterocles gutturalis
GGAGGTTGGATGCCCAGCGGGACCCCCAGCCCCTCTCCTGCCCCACGGCACCCCCGGGAACCTGCCCGGCTCTCACATTTCCAGGCTGGTTTTATTTTTTCATCTACCTTGGGTCTGGGTTAGAGGCGACCACGGTCCCAGGGTGCTTGCATACCTCCTCTTTTTTTCTTTCTTCTTTTTTCTTTTTTTTTTTAAGAAAAAAAAAACAGTTCCAAAAGGCTCATTATGGTCCGTCATTCACTGTGTGTAATTATGTGTTTAATAGTTATTCATTTAAAAAAGGCTCCGCACCACAAAATACAAAGTGTTTTGATGTTTAAAGGAAAAAAAAGAAAATACCCCGATGGAACCCAAGGTGATTGTGCTCGGAAAAGAGGTACTGTATCCCTGAAAGGCCTGTTCAAGCACTAAGTGCATTTACAAATCTCTGAGAATGTTTTTTTTTATACTAAAATCGACCATTATATTCTACTGTGAGAAGTGCTGGCTGCACTATATTGTTTTAAAAATGAGAGAAAAAAAAATGAAAAAAAAAAAAAAC
>NW_010102902.1:1001-1294 GCF_000699245.1 Pterocles gutturalis
ACGGGGGGGTCCCTGGCAGCTCCAGGTCCTCTGTCCTGCCCCATCCCAACCCCTGCTCTGCCCCAGCAGCACCTGCCCAGCCCCAGCAACAAGCGGGTTGCACGAGGGTAATTAATATTAGATCCCAAATAGCTCCCGGTGGAGGGCACATCTCCCTGGCCCCCGCGTCCCACTGCGGTGACACATGGCGTGCCGCTGTCCCAGCTTTATTGCACTCATCCTGCAGAACTGAGATAATTTTTAAATGGGTTCCTGCCCCAACTTGCCCATGGCCATCGTTGGCCACGGGACTG
>NW_010102902.1:1330-1925 GCF_000699245.1 Pterocles gutturalis
TGCCCAGGCGGGGGGCCTTGGCGGGGCTGCCATGGGGGGGACGCCCAAAATGTGGGCTGGGAGCCCCTAATGGGGGGCAGACGGCGGGTTTGCAAGGGGAAAAGCTTTATTTTTTGGCCCCTGTGCTGCTCCCACCAGCCCTGCTTGGGGACACAGATGGGGACAGGGACGGGGATGGGGACAGGGACACAGCCCTGCAGCCACGCACCCAGAGCTGCCCCGTGTCTCATTTGCTTTCTCGCCGTAACGGCGGCGTGCGTGGTTGTGCCGATATTGATGGCGTGCCGGGAGGGGACCGCTCCATCACCGGCAGCAAGTGGTGTGACAGCCGATCCAGGGAACAAAGAGAAATTGAGACAAAAGGAGATTAGAGGTTAACGTTACTGGGGGGTGAAGGGGGGGGGATGCCGTTGCCTGCCTGCGTGTTAAAATTACACCGGCTGGAGGAAAATATTTGCTTAGATCTTCGTCGTTAAAAAGACGCCACATCTGAAGAGACGTGGGGCTGAAGCTGGTGGGTCCTGGGGGGGCTGCAGCCCCTCCCTGGGGGTCTCCTCATGCATGGGGGGCTACCAAAGGAGGGGGGCCCTGCTGA
>NW_010102903.1:0-9545 GCF_000699245.1 Pterocles gutturalis
TCTCTCCCCTGTCCTTGGGTGGGGGGAGAGGGGGAGAACTGCGTGAGCGGCTGTGTGGTTTGGCCCCCAGCCAAGGGGTAACCCATCACAGGGTCCCACATTTATTAAGGTTGGAAAAGACCTCAAGGATCATCAAGTCCAACCGTCAGCCTAACACCCCTAACTCACTAAACCGTGTCCCTAAGCACCACATCTACACGTTTCTTGAACACCTCCAGGGATGGTGACTCCACCACTTCCCTGGGCAGCCTCTTCCAATGCCTGGTCATTCTTTCAGTGAAGGAATTTTTTCTAATATCTAGTCTAAACTTCCCTGGGCAGCCTCTTCCAATGCCTGGTCATTCTTTCAGTGAAGGAATTTTTTCTAATATCTAGTCTAAACTTCCCTGGGCAGCCTCTTCCAATGCCTGGTCATTCTTTCAGTGAAGGAATTTTTTCTAATATCTAGTCTAAACTTCCCTGGGCAGCCTCTTCCAATGCCTGGTCATTCTTTCAGTGAAGGAATTTTTTCTAATATCTAGTCTAAACTTCCCTGGGCACAACTTGAGGCCATTTCGCCTTGTCCTATCACTTGTTACTTTAGAGAAGAGGTTAGCACCCTCTGTTGCTATGGCTGGTTGTAAGAGTCAGTATTTTGTTCAGTAACTTCAACCTATGGAAAGAATAAAAAGAGTTGGAACATATCTCTCCAAAAAGGCAGCCAGAGAAGCTTTCCCTTCACTAATGGTTTCCTTAAAACTAAAGCTCAATGTTTGCTGTCTTCCATGCTGCTAAAGGCACTAGATTTTACTAAATAGGCACATGTGCCTCTTAAAAAGATAAGAGGGTACACCAGCAAATCAGTTTCATGTTCAGCTTCTCATTCACTAATACTACCAAGTCCTTCTCCTCAGAGCTGCTCTCTATCCATTCTCCACCCACCCTGTATTTGTACTTGGGATGTATTTTGAAGGAAGATATCCTTTTTATTTTTAGACATTTCAGTGGAGTATATGTCAGGGCAGTATATTAAAAACATACAGAAATACCCAAACATCTTCTATTTGAATCAAGTCTTTTGTGGCACGTCAGTACACTGTTTTGGAGGGAAAGGTGTCAGGAAAAGTACAGCAACGGCTATGAGCTGGTAAGGAGAAGCATTTCAGTTAGAACTTGTGACTTTGAGGTTCAGTTTAGATCACATTCAAAATTACCTATTTTTTTTTTTGTAAATATCTTGAGTTAATGATGTGGAGAAAGTAAGAGGAGGAAAGTCTGGCACTGGAAAAATTTTACAACTCATTACTGGAAGTAGTGTGAGGGCCTCTCCTATTTAGCCATGCTCAATTCTCTCTGACTTCAGAAAAAGGATGGAGAATAAGAACCTTTGCTTATACCTTTATCTATTTTAAATTAATTTATTTTAATCACACTGTCTTGGTTCAAATTTTTGTTGCTTAATCTACAATTCATCATTTTCATAATACTTACATCAGTCTAGTTGCTTTCTGAATCATCCCAGGTTTCTTATTGTATTTGTTTCCACTAGATCAATATGACTCCAGCAAACACCACTGCAATAGATAAAGAACCTTGCTGCGTTGTTGGATCTTGATTGTATTTAAGTGATCATAGATCCAAAATTTCAGTGGGTTCTACTTTTCTTATTGGCCCAAATACCTCATTTCTCTTTAAGCCTGTGCAATGTATCACGGAATTAAGTTAAGTTGATTACTTATAATTTCAAACAATTTTTGAGATAGTTATTGGTTTTTAAAACACAGTCCTTCATGTTTTGTATGTAACCAGCATTCTTTGCCCTACTTGTCAGCCTTTCTCGTTCTAGGTATTTATTCTAGATTTATTCTTCCTGTCACCAAATACAGATCCTTGGTGGAACTGCATTCTTAAATGGAGCTAAATCATCACCTATTTGTCCTATGGGGTAGGACGCATTGCAAATTACAAAATATAGTGCAGCTTCTGTTAACCACAAGACAGATTGTCACAAGATATTGGCAATAAAATAATGGAAACAAAAGCTTTTGTTCATGTCCATGCCAAAATTAAGAAATAATAAACAAATACATTTAGCTGCTTTATCAAAATGAAATACAGGGAGAAATTCACTTAGGCTTATGCAGAATTCCTACGAACACAAAACATAAGGTTGTTTCGTTTTAGGTGTTTGAATCCCTTTTTTAAAAGGAGCCTTTGAAACTCTTTTGAAAAAGGTTTTTAGTCCGTCTACTTCATTTGAGAAATGAAGTTGTCTTTCAAGAAGAAAAATGAAATGATTCAAATGTTTCTATTTTTCCAACAAAAATTGTTTCCTAAAGTAAACATAGATTCACATACAGTTTTTGTTGGATCAGCGATAGTTTTCAGTAGCTGAAAAACAGCTGATCAGCTAAGCTGGTTCCTTTAAATAGGACATTCATCTGTAAAGAAAAACAGGCTTTGTCAATATTTTTAAAAATATTATTAATTTTGCTTTTTTTAAGAATTACATTTTTGCCATTGGAAGTGATCACTGCATGTACCGACATATCTTTAAACTAATAACATCACTTCAGTTAGGGGCCAGCATCACAGAGGGTCTCTGAAGTCACTGGTGCTCTTGATAACAGAAAAGCAGAAACAGTAGATCAGGAATGCTTCCAGAATCTGTTATGACTCTGGTGGCTGAAAGAACATGATGAATTGAGACTGATGAAACTGACACACCACAAAGACCTTGTAGCCAGCTGTTAACATAAGGTGCTCAGATTGTTTAAAAATAATTATTTGCTTTCTTTATCTTTTCTTTGCAGCTATTTGCCCTTGGTGATTTACAAAGACTTTGAAAAGGAAACTTGTGAAGTGAATTAACATTTCTTTTACTTCTGAAGACTCATACAATAAATGGCCAAAACGGAACACGATGAGCACCTAGTCTGAGCCCCTGGGTAGAATAACACCTTCCCAGTGTGCAGGTAAGAGGTTTCATTATCTTTACTATTAGAAATGTGCATTTTATTTTTGCTGCACCTCTTTGCTTTCAGCTACCAGCTGTTAAATCTTGTCACATCTCTGCCAGCCTGGTGGAAGAAGTCTCCCTTGTCAGATTTCCACTTCCTAGACTTCAAGGCACCTAAAGGTTTGGAGGAAGTCACTCTTTAGCTTTTCCTTTGATATGTTAAGTCAATGAAGCACATGAAGAACCTGTCTCTAAGATATGTTTTTCCTCCTCTTTAATCCTTCAGCTTTTTTTCTTCATCTTTCTCTAATTTACCATCCCTTTTTTCCCTCTAGGTGTCAGACTGGGGACCTGTACACCGTGGGATGGTAATATAATTTCCTCTTTATGTGATATTCCCTAGCACATCAGCTCACTGACTACAGTTCATCATTGGGCTTTTCTGATTAGCTAGTAAACTACTACCATTCCTCCTCCAAACCTTTTGCATCATTTGTGCTTTGAAGCAGTATAACTGTCTCCTGTAGTCATAGTTTATGTTTCTCGTTTCTATGTGTAACTTTGCATTTTGCTGTCATGTAACACTTGGTCTCAGATAACCGAGCAGACCATTATTTATCCTTATTTACCACTTTCACGATATCTGTGTAATTTATACACTTCATCTATACTTATGCTATTTTTTTTCAAGATTGCTCATTTTGAAATTAAATTGACAAGGCCCAGGACTGCTACCTAAGGTTCCCCAAAAGAAACACATTCATCTCATTAGGATTATTCACCTACAACTAACTATATTTTAAAAACTGACAGAAAGATTACAGGCCATTTACTATGCTGATTATATGTCTTTCTATTTCTTAAATGAAAACAATCTCTGGTATTATGGCCATGAGTTACTCCAACTGTATTGTACCAGTGCTATTACTTTTATCAGCCAAATTTACTACTTTATTTAAGCTGTTCAAGGATTTAGCAGTCGTTCCTTAAACTGTGCCAGCAAAATTGAGGAAAATCAGAGTTATATTTATATTTTTTCAGATAAAAATTAAGATGAGTGGAAAAAAAGCCGAATAATGTGCAATAAACTGTCCTTTCAGGCCAGAAAGTACATTAGCTCTTGGTTTTTTGAAGACACTTTTGGCAGATTATTATTTTTGTTCTTGACATTGGTTGAAGACTACAAATCCTCTCCATTCTCTTCCATCTAATGTGTCTATTCATCTCTGACTTAACTAATTGGAAATGTTCTTTTTCAGAGAGAAATATTCCCTTTTCATATACCATAAAACTTGTTTTATTATTAGCCCATTTTACGACTATTTTTTTGCTATATACAATGTAATCCACAGACATTAAAAATTTAATATGAGGTTTAATTCTTCCTCTTAAAAAACATAATTGCAGATCTATTCAACCTCATTAATATCAGACTCACTGTTTGGTTTTAGATGTAGCAGAAAATAACAACTTTATTCATGAGTGGTAAAAATGACAAAAAATCTTTTCATGAAGGATCTCAAATAGTTTCAGCTTAACTTAAGATTTGCAGTTGATTTAAGAAGGTTTGCAGTCCAACAGACAATACCTGCTGGACACGGGAGACCATGACGCACAAATTCAAAGGCATTTTCTTTCATTGCAATCTGAACATATGTAACAAAACCAAATTTTTACCATTTTCTCCAACAGAGAATTCAGACTGGGTGAAAATCCTTCTGCTTAATTTACTGCTTGCAGTCCAGTGGCAAGAGGGACTATAAGAATGTTTCATGACCTGCATTTGAGGTGCAAATGTATATGCGTGTATTTATGTTTGCATGTTTATGTACGTGTTTGGGTGCTGTAGCCTCATGATCCAAATAACATTATTACCATTGCTAGTGGCAGTCCACAGGTTTTATATTAGAGCTGCAAAGCCTCAGAAGTAGGACTTGTCAGGCTTGATTTGTCTTGGCCTGACTGGATTTTTGCTTTAGCTTGTTTAGCTAACAGCAATTTTCTAGCTTCTAGACAACTACAATGTATTTTTTTAGCTTTAGTTTAACTTTTTATGACTCTGTGCTGCAATGTCTATTTCTATAATAGTTCTGATATATTTTTGTAACTTGTCAGTGGTAATAACCAACAGTTACTCAGTGCAAAAAGGAGTATCTGTGACCCTAGAATAATCATAGAATCATAGAATCATAGACTCATAGAATGGTTTGTGTTGGAAAGGACCTTAAAGATCATCAACTTCCAACCCCCCTGCCATGGGCAGGGACACCCTCCACTAGACCAGGTTGTTCAAAGTCTCATCCAGCCTGGCCTTGAACACCTCCAGGGATGGGGCATCCACAGCTTCTCTGGGCAACGTGTTCCAGTGCCTCACCACCCTCACAATGAAAAATTTCTTCCTAATGTCTAGTCTAAATCTACCCTCTTTCGGCTTATACCCGTTACCCCTTGTCCTATCACTACACTCCCTGATAAAGAGTGCCTCCCCATCTCTCCTGTAGCCCCCTTCAGGTACTGGAAGGCTGCTATTAAGTCTCCTCAGAGCCTTCTCTTCTCCAGGCTGAACAACCCCAATTCTTTCAGCCTGTAGAGGAGTATGGGTATAGGATTATAGCAGGGTCCTTGCAAGTGTGGGAACAGGACAAATTCAGAGGCTTTGGCACTGTAAATAATTGATCAGTTGTCAATTCTTAATTATGAAAATATTAAAACCTTGGAAAACGTGTTAAACTGGTTTTAAGCATAAAAAGGAGAATAAAAAACAAGTGTCCAACTCATATAAAACACACTATAGACAGTAAATTCACCTGTAACACCATCTGAGGACCAATGGAAAGAAGACCACAGTGTAGTGTGTGTTAGTGTATAAAATATAGCAGACCCAAAGTGGGGAGGAAGCAATCTTCACTACCTATATCATACTCTTCCCAGAGAACTCAGGACCTTGCCAACTCCCCAGAAATCCTCCCCACTTCTTCCTCCTCCTCTCAAGGAAGACTGCACTGGCACCTTTGGGCCCAGGGCAAGTGGTGGGGTGAATATAAGGCCAGAAAAAGGGAGAAAGATTACATCCTCACAGGGAGCATGCACTTATTTACCCAGCAATTTTAACTGCATTATTAACAATTCCTATTCTGTAAAATTAGCTAGTTTGGACTGTAAATGTTACTACCATTTTGAATGGATTAATTAGAATTTGCAATTAGTCAGAAATAAAGGAAGAAATCAAGTGTGTTCTTAAGAGATTAAATTTTACTACCCACAGTCTTCAAAATAAAGGAGAGGTATGTTTTATTGGGGGATATTCAGCAAATTTTCAGCCTTAGTCTTATTTGTAAAACATATTGAAGGGATGAACTTTACACAGCACTGCCTTATAAGACTAATTGATCCATCTATCCTTAAGAAAAACACAACTCTGATATTTTCTGCACATTTCACTATTATCCCCACATCCCATTATTTTGGAATTTACACCACATTACCTCCCGGTGCTCTTCACGTAACTCTGTGACCAACACTAAGGCCTGTTTTGCTTCATATTGAGGTTGTCACTGTCACTTCTATAATTATTGTTTTGAAAACCTTGATACCATGAACTGCTGTCTCTGTTCCCCTCCAAGCACTAGGACTGTTTAAAGGAGAACAGTGTTAGGATTAGTTTAGCAGCAGTACCTTTTACTGATAAACTAGATTGTTTAAACTGTGTGGAAGAACCAAGACCTCTGGTGTTTCCAGTAATGTATTTGCTTTTCAGTCTTTTTATGACCATGTGCCAATAATTTAATCAGGAATACTCTGATTCTGGCATTTCTACTCTTCCTTACATTAGGAAGGCAAACTGGGACTACCATGAGTTAAAAGCAGAAGAGCCCAAAAAAATCACCTAAACAATTATTGACTTCACTCTTAGTACAGATCTCCATAAATATTGCCTTCCCCATGATTAATTTCTCTGCTCATTGGTGATCCTGTCACATTTGCAACACCAGAGAGACCACTTACTTAGATCTGTAAGAATTATTGTGAGGACTCATTCATCATTTAGATTTGTAAGCAATGCAGCTAACTTTTCTTCAGTTCCCTTTCCTTCTGTTCCACTTCTAACTTTATGCAGTTTGTGCTGAACCTGCAAATACCCTCCAAGCTCAAGGCGTTCTAATGCAGGTGCTTCACTGCTTATGCAGCCTACAATATCACTGTGGCTGCCCTGGAGAGATGGTGATTGTGTGCTGCTTTTTCATCCCTGGTGTCAGGCCGGCCTAGGAGACGTACAAGGAAGCAGTTTTTATAAGGCTGTTAGCTGAGGTTGTAGCTGACTTCAAAAAGGAAAATCAGAGAAGCACTCTAGTTGTGTCTGCAAAGTCATGTGGTTGGTATCTCAGACTGAACTGGGAAAAAAAGACCATGGGGCTGGACACAGGGCTGCCTGTGTATTGCCATGTATTAATTTGGCACCATCTGTTCAAAAACACCATTAAATAACTAAGTGTGAATTGACCAACAAGCCCACACCTCCTTGTCACCCAGAGGAGCACAAATTAGAATTAACGGTTGTGAAAACTCATGATAAGGGAAAGAAGAAGATTAGAGGGAAAAAACATGAAGCAGAGAGAAAACTTTCTCATTAAAAAAAAAAAAAAAAAAAAAAAAAAAAGCCCTGCTTATTCGATAGTTCTTCCTCATGGATTCAAAGATGCAATGATTTCTTCAAAGTCTGCCTATGGCTATCAGTTATAGAATAGAGGCATCACCCCATGATCAACACCACTGATTTCTGTTACAGTGTAGTTGATATGTAGATGTATTTTAACACCATTGGTACAAAAATTATCAGAACATGAACAATAAATGCATTAAGAGAAATAAAAGTCTGTAGACAGTCTGAGAGCAGAAAGAAAAGGCTGAGGAAATAATTTCTTGGGAGTTACATACTGGACTAAATTAATTCATTTTTTTAAGAGCTTTGAAGTGCTATACTAATGTTAAGCAGTATTAATTCAGCTGCTACCCCTCCTTTGACTTGTTTAATTATTTCATAGTCATAAGGACAAACCTTTTAATAATTAAAAATGATTTCTTAATCTGACTTTCCTGCTCTAAGAAATATCTTGTAATCCCACAGCTCCTTACTGCATTCTCCAAAATAAAAATTATTTCATTAAAATTTCATTTTATTATCCCACTCCTTTTTTCAGTCTTGTGGCCAATGCAATGCACAACAATCTCAAAGTTTAAAGTTTGAGAAATCTTTATTGTAGGACTCAGATCAATGTGCAGTAGATGAAGAAGGGGACATTTTTGATGGGAAAAGCATTCTTTAAAGATGAAGAAAAAATGAAGATAGCATGTGTTGGTTTAGGTGCAAAGAAAAAGGCTAACAATACCTAGACTAGTAAAAATGTGTACATGATAAAAAAGGATAACAAAAAAAACCAAAACCTTGAGCAAGTATGTTTCTTAATCCCTAGACTGTTTAGGCATCATGGGACATGACTGTCTATCAGCACTATAAAGTATTCACAGCAGAAAAGCAAACTCTATTAAAAGATAATAATTAATTTGGATTTGGCCTTGGGAAATACTGAGAACCTTCCATAACCCTAATTGTCTGCCTGGCCCCATAGCCCCTCTGAGGTGACCCCTCAGGTCCAAGCAGCAAGTTTTAAAGTATCCTGTGTGCAAGATTAGAGGAAACAGAAGAAATTCAAACAGCATAACAAATTAATTCAATTTGTTAATTAAAGTTGGAACATCTTACAAGTCTTGAAATATCCAGAGAAAGATTCTGTCAGTTGCTGATCAGGCAATAAATTATGCTAACAAGGTCATGCAACAGTGAAATTTATTTCCCAATTCAATCTAAAATGAGTCTAGGATGGTCATCATGAAAAGCCTAATGGTCTCAGCAGTTTGGCAGGTCACTGAGTAAAATACACATGTATATTGATTAATCAAAATATTGATTAAGAATTTTATAGTGGGTTTTTTACTGAAAAATGAAATCTTAATTTTGAGGTTGAAAAAGTAATGGAAGACTGTAGTATTTTGATACTTAGCTGCCAATATATGTAATTGAAATTTTCTCATAGGAAAATAAGTTTCATTAAAAAGAAGAGAACTTGTTTTCCTTGAGAAGCATCAACATGGGCAAAGATTTTTTTATTTTTTTAATTCTTATAAGGTTCTGTTTATTTATTTATGAACAGTAATTTCTATAGTTTGGGTCTCAGAAATGAGACTGAAGAAAAATTTTAAAAAAAGAAAAGAGGGAAAAGACTAATAGAAAAAGAAAACATAATTCTAAAAAAAAGCCTCCTAACAGTTGCTGGGGTATGACATCATGAGATAAAACTCTGTCTTACATGAGGAAAAATGATTGTAACTGTTCACATTGCATGCACAGGTTTCTTTTAACCCAGTCTTTCTGCTTTTGTTTAAAAGCATAAATGGGTTTTCTTCACGACCAGCCCAGGAAGCTGATATTCACAGTCATTGCCAAACGCTTAATACTACTTTTAAAAATAGTGTTACAGACTCAGCTATACCAACTAAGTCTGAATAACTGAAAGGCTCCAAAAATCAAACCTTCCTATATATATATATT
>NW_010102904.1:0-13313 GCF_000699245.1 Pterocles gutturalis
TAGAACTCCTGTTGATCAAATTTCTGGTAATTGCGTTAAAGATTTAAGGCCTGTACAAACCCTGAGTCACGTTGTGACTGGAGAAGGGGGAGAAGATGATGATGATGATGTAGATGATTTAACAGGTATAATAGATTTCTGTTTATTGACTCTAACTATTAAATACTTTTTCTTGGGATTTTTGACTTTTTCTTTGGATGATTGCTGACCAGTTACATACTTAAGCAGTTTCTGCTTAAGGAAAGTAACACTAATGAAAGGAGAAATTTATGGTATGTCATAATAAATAAAAAATTTGCATTTGTATAAGTGAATCTTGAGCAGGAAAAATGAAATGCATCAAATTAACTATATTTTGTAGTTGAAGAGGTGAAGAGATATTGGACATCTGTTTTTAGAGAGGAAGTACCCAACACTGTTTCTGAAAGTGCGGAGCCCTCTTTGAGAATTGAGTTCCTTGATGGTGTAAGTGTGTAATAAAGGACATGATGAATCTTCACAGTGATCTGAAGTGATTTGTTTAAATGTTAATCTGTTAAATATTTAAAATAGCAACTATTAAATATTTTCTAAGGAAAAAATAATATTGGTGCGTTGTTTATCTTTTCCATACAAATCTAGAAAATCTATCTTTCCAAAGTTTCCCTGTAATTTTTTCCTGTTGTGTCCAGGGACTCTTACTGTATAGAAATTTTACAAAAATAAAATCTACAGGTTTTTAATCACTTGAGTGGTTTTTTTTTGAATGTTAATCTGTTGCCGAGTATGAGTTGGTTCGGGTTTTTTTGTTTGTTTGTTTTTTAATTAGTCATATGGCAAGGACTTGGAAGAATCATCTGACTTTTTGGTAATGGAAGCTGGTACTATGGGAATGAATAAGCAAGGAGAAACCGAACCACGAAAGCAGTGTGGAAGGTATCGGAAACACGGAGATTATTTGGTAGAGAAAAAGGAATAATCTGTCTTCTGATGTAGTTACATTCTGAAGAAACAGATGCTTTTGTTTGCAGACAGTCATACTTCATATGAAAGGGGAGAATCCTTTGATGGTAGATTGTGTATCTTAACCATGCCTTAAAACAATTTACATCTTCTCATCCTTGGCACACGACATAGTCTGTGCCAGGGTCGTGACACTTAGTTGCTACTTTCCCTTCCTTTACAGTTCTTCCAAGATCCTGTCTGTGATTGCTGGTTTTTGTCCTTCATACTTTTCATTTGAATGACCTAATTATTTAATTACTAGTTTGTAAGACAATCCAAGAACAGTTTGGCAGTTGACAGGCATACAACACATTTACCATTAAAGTTTGTGGATAGTAAGTTTGTGTCTTTGGCTTTGTCAGTGAGCCACCAAGGTATATTACTTACATGTAGCTGGAGAGACATCACTTTGAAATCTCTTTGTTTAATCATACCGATGTTAAATCATGTAAGATATGTTTCTTCATATGTGTGTGTCTTGAGTTACAGGTAGAATTTCTCTTTTGTGTGCTCTTATCTCTGTAGGAGCTGGGACTAGCATACAGACAAGTATGTAATTTATACGTGTTGTGTACTTTTAAGATACTATCACTCAACTAATCTTGTAACTCCAGACAAAACTAAGAGTCCTAATAATTAATGGTACATGTGCAATTTTTCTGATCTCCCAAAATTTATTTATGATTAGATGTGATTTGTTTTTGTTATATTGTATTCTTCTGATCTTTCCTCCTTCCTCTGTTTTGAAGTGGTTCAGCAGTTGCAGATCAGAACAAGACAGTACCAGACCTTTTGCCAAGAGAAACTGTAGGCACGGTGAGAAAGTCATCTTGTAATTTAAGTTCCACAGCTGACACTCAGTATTTTTTCCCTTTTCCTCTTGACAGAAATCCTGTTCTTCTAAATAAATTTCTCAAGGTAAAATTTGAGTGGTGTTTGTGCAATATACGTAAGTGTATACAGTTTTATCATTCATATAGGATGTGGTGGTCAAATATGATGGTTGTCTGAAAAAATAGTTAAACTAAAGACTACAAGAAGCTCCTGTAAACTATCTGAGAAGATTTCTAACCCCGCTGAACTAATGAGCAACAAATATCTCCTTGAGGCACAGCTGCAGGAAACCAATAAATAGTCACAAGAACTGGACAGTGTCTGCAATAGCCAGAGTTTGGTTTTGCCTGTAATTACAAAGTCTTCAGTAGTAAAATATTTCATCTTTGATTGCTAAATAGATAAACTGTGTTGCTTAATCTACTTCCCCAGTTTATCATGAGGCGACGTACCATGTTGCTGAATCAGTTGAGAGATGGCAGTAGTTGTATGGTTGCCATGAAATATTCTACCAGTTTTCCCCATTCTCCTCCAGAATCCCTCCCCAAGCAATCAAGAGTATAGTCTTAATCAGAGGATTGTCACTGCCTATCCTGTTTCATCTGTCGGGAGTGAAGTCCTCTGTACTTTCCAGTTTGTATTATCAGTCTTCTTTTGATGTTCAAAAAAAAAAAAAAAGCAAAAGAAATAACAGATTAGTCTCAGACAAAAAAAAATAAAGATGTGTTGAGGGAGAAGGCAGCTCTTCCCATGTTTGTATCAAGGTTATTTCACCTCTCGGTTGAATGCAAAAAAATTGCAGTTACTCTTATCTAACCTAATTATTCAAGTGTTCTTTTGCTGAATATCAAATAGAAAGCAAAAAATCATGGAAGGGGTTGGGACATTAGATTTGGAGTAATTGATAAGCAGTATTACTTTAGTTGATGTACACAGAGATAAGTGAAAACAAAAACTGCTTGTCATGTCTTCATTCAATCAGTGGGAGAATAGACTCAGACTCTCACAACGTTAGCAATGGAAGTTTATAGGATTTTAAAGCATGTGTTATGCAAAACCATCATCCTTATGAACGTCTGTTACACCAGACTATTGGAATCATTCCAAGTTTTATGGAATAAGCATTTTATTAATATAAACTTGCAAGGGCAAGTTTCCTGTTTCTTTTCTTGTGTCTGACATCTTTGTGTTTTATTCAAGTTACCGGATGTAGCCAAAAGACAGAAATATGTTTCAATGCAGTATTGGGGACTTGAAGGTTTCTTTGTTGTTGGTGCAAACCCTAAACAAGTGATACTTGAAGCACGTTCTTCACTGCGTGCTGACTCTAGCCCTGTGGACAGCAGTATCTTGTTTCCAGGTAATGACCTATAAATAAAATCCTCAAACAATATATGTATTTATCACTGTTGCTGTAAGACATCCTTCTCTTCATGTAACTTGGAACAAACTTGCTTTTAGAAATCATGGCAGGGTAACAGTCATGCCAACACACAATGACTGGTGCTGTGGAAGGATAAAATAGACTACTACCTTGAGGTAAATTACACCAATGTAGTGCCTTAGATTTATATGCTTTTTTATATCCCCTGAGAATTTGGTTCCAGTAGGAATTTCTACTTTTCTTTGTGCATAGTATACATCACAAAAGATGCTTCTAATGGTGCATATGAAACAACATGTAAAATGATTGAACATGAATATTAATTCTGTCAAGTATATCACTTGAATTTAAGCTTGTTAGTGTGTTATATATGTTTTTTTTCTTTATGTGTAGAAAATTTGTTGTATAACTTCTTTAAATCACACACATTAAATGCAGAAAATATAGTAACAGTAAATGCATAGAAACACAAAACCTGCCAATAATTTCCTCTAATACTTTTTAATTTCAGGAGATGGAAAGTGGGTTACTGAAAGGAGCTTAAGTGAATATGCTGATGACTCTCTAGTTCAAGGTGTCTTAGAAAGTTGGTTGAGTAGACCTTCGGGTGGTTTGGAGACTCAAAATAGAATTTCTCCCCTGATGGGAGGATATCAACAGTTTTGAGGTACTACGTTAACAGGTTAATTTTTCTTATGTAAAAAGTAGAAGTGCTGATTCTGTTTAATTTAGGTGATTTTTGTATCTTCATCTATGTATTTGTGTTTTAGGTATAATGGCTTGTATACGTGGTATTGTTTCCATAGGAGTGGGCTTCTGAGTTAAAAATTATTTCTTTCCAGCTGTCACTAATGATTCTTTTTATTGTACTTCATTTCTACTCCTGCTTCTACCCTGGTACTCCCCTCTTAGCTTGCCTATTTAGATAATAAACTGTCTAGAACAAGGTTATGGATTACTGTGTGTTTTGCAGCATCTAGTGCAATATGGTTTTAATCTAATGAAAGATTTTTTTCATGCTACTGAAATAAGTCTTATTCCATGAACTATAAGAAACAAAGAAACCAGTAATGCATAACTGCATCTGCCCATTTGGTTACTTTTCTCAATTTCAGCAGTCTTCATCTCAAGGCATGTAGCTTATATTATTTCTTTCATCTTAAGCAACTGGTTTGGCATTTTAATTTTAAAAACACTATATGCAGAAATTGAAACTGTCAATTTTGAATCCTAGAAAAATATTTGAAAGTGTCTATATTTTATTCATGTTGCCTTAAATTAAAAAAAGACAGAACCAAAGTTTTAAGCTTTCTACATGCATCCTCACTCTCTCCCTTTCCCCAAAATTTGTGCCATTGTGCAGCGTATTTAAAACAAATATTTTTTTTCTGAAAGATACCCCTGAAGTATGAGATGCTGCTTCCCAATATAGTTGTAAACTTTTTATTAACATATATTAATTCACTCTTAGTAAAACTAATAATCTGTTTAGATCAGTTCATAGTTTTAACTACAGTTAATGTCACTAATGAGCTGAGCTAAAATTCTAGTGTGTGAAATCTTGAATTAATGGAAAAGGTCACAACTTCTAATATTTCAGGGAATGTTTCTAGAAGACCTTGGTCAACAAATATGCTGCACTTTAAACTGACTGAAAATTGTTCAACAAACACACAGCCAAGACCAAAGACTTCACCTGTGCGTGTGTTTAGACTTGATACTGAGGTATCAAAACACAAGTGCCCTGATGTAACTGAACAAGATGAGTATCTTTGGGAATATATTGCAGATCAAGAAGCCCTACTTAGTCTGGAAAAAGAATTACAAAGTTACACAGGTAAGTGTCAATACTACTTATTTTCCATCCGTCCCCCAATCTTCCCCCCCCACTCCACCCTCTAACCCCCCCCCCCCCCCCCCCCCCCCCCCCCCTTACTTCCAAGTAATGTAACAAAAACCAGTAGCTATTTCATTTGCCTTCTCAGACCTAACTTATTTTGATGCAAAAATGTACTAAACCATTTGATGATGGAAGACTCTCTTGTGGTTGAACAGTGATTTATTTCTATTTGATCATACTTTAACCTACTCTTAACTTAGTAGAAGCAAACTGTTTCACCCAACTTTCTTAATTTTTTTATCCCTTGTGTTTTTGCGAAAATCTGCAGGATATGCTGGGTATTATATCAGATCATAAATTTCTTTTAAATAGGTATCCTTTTCTTGGATATTTAATAATGAACAGCCCAGGTGTTGTTTACAACTAGATGTGATTTGGTGCAAGGATAGCAAGAAGGGGAAGAGATGGCCAGGAAATTTTATGAATCTATCTTGACAAGAACTGTCACTAACAAGGCGCGACACATACTGTTACCTCTCATTTTGGGTTTGAGTCAACCCCCTTTCCTCTGTCTTTTTTAAAACCATCTCCTTGTTTTTCAAGTGTGGCGGAATGGGCAGGCAGACAAGGTCAGTTGGTTATGGTTGAACAGAATGAGTAAGTTCTGTTTTTTTTCTTTGAATACAGGAAAAAAAAATGATTTGAGTGCTTCTGTTCCATCCCAGTGAGGAGATGGGTCAAGTGCCCAAGGCATTTTGTGCGATAAGCAGCCTTGATGGGCTGCATCTCTTAGGCTGCAACATGGTCCCTCCTTTCTTAGTTGCTATTGGGTCTGCTTTTGTATTGGCAGGTCCTAGCTGTGATGCATCTTCAGTAAACAAAAGTAGTCTGAATTCCAGAGTGTTCTATCTTTTAAAAAAGTTTTTACCTTGGGTTTTGCTGTATTGTTTCACACAGCTTTTCTGAGGTTTCCGAATGCCACATCAGGACAGCTGTCCTTCCTTTTTTGATGTGTACTCATCAGAACCCATGTGTTTTTGGAAACATTTCTCCTGCTTATGATTGAGGAATGAACATCCATGCTGAATAAGCTCAGAGAACAATAGGGGGGGACAGTTATTCTTGAACTGTCCCATTCTTCTTGTATAAGAAGCATAGACTGTGATGCTAGTTGATCATCTTTTTATGTTGATGGATGTGAGATATATCCTGTTACTCTATTTTAAATATGTACTACCGTTAGTCAGCTACCTGAGTTCTATATTTGCTACTGTATTTTGAGGACACATAGGTATTAGTGGGCCCTATATATAAGGTTTCATATTGTACTGGCATAAACACCTTAGAAGCAAACCCTCTCCGTTACTTCTTATCATACAAGAACCATATAATAAAAAGTCATAATTTATTTGAAGGCTTATAGTAACATCTTTGATTAGCTAAAGTTGATTTGAAACTTTTAATGGCAAGTTTCTGTTGATACTGTGAAATTCTTTAAAACTGGCAGTGTAGATAGTGCATTTTTTTTGTTTATATTTGTTCCTAAAGTGATGTAAAATATTTCAGGTCCTGAAAAATGTTACAGCTTAACTTCTGTAGATGTAAGCTCCGCCAGCAGACACTCAGTGAAGATATATAGAAATAGTACAGGTTTCCATAAAAACCTGGAGCTAAAAGACCACAGCAGAGTTGATACTCACAAGTAAGTTAAAATTCCCAAGTATGTTTTTATGATATTGTCAAATGCTCAATATGCCAAACATCTTGCCGGAACCAGAGTAAAAACAGTCTTGACTTTCTGATTGTCCTTTACATGCTGATTACAAATGTCAGCATGACCTTTTTTCTATCTTGGTGTTCTAAGCCAGTACTCTCAGGCAGCTCAAATTAAGTGATATATTTTGTTGTTGAGTCTCCAAACTATAAATTTTGGATTGTTTTTTAAAATGTGTTAGCTTTTGTTTATATACAGCACTGAGATTTATAAAGTACGTCTGTTACAAACATCTAAGTTCTGTGGTTTTAAGGTACCTTTTAAAAAGAGCAGGTGAGCCAGTAACATTTAACTCGCCATAGTCTGTGATATACCTGTTATGTTGCCTTGGAGACCAAGGAGATGACTGGAAACAAAACTTCCCCAAAGTTCCGTCTGTCAGTGGTTTCCTACTGTGATCTCGTAATTAGTAAGGGTCAGTGAGAGGAGACATCGTGAGGTTAACCACGTGCTATATGAATAGAACTGGGTCAGAGGTTTGTGGTTATTTTTGCAAATAATATTTGCAAATAGTGCAGATAGTATAAATGAGACCCCCTTTCCTAGCTTACCTGTTTTAGGATGTGGCATTTCTCTATTAAGGCACAATAGTGACAATGTTTTTCACTTCCTACTTGTTTAAGAGGTGAAAATGTATGTGACAAAAACTGAGGGGCAAAAATGTATATAGTAGCTTGTAATGTATGTATACTTGTAAAATATACAGCAAAAGCTATTTTCATAGTTCTACACATGTAGACATAACTGACTAAGGCTTAAAGCAGAGTTGCTTGAGGAATTTGAGGTGCTGAAAATCACTGTGGTATGTTTCTTTTAAGGGGCTGGGATGAAAGCCAAACGGATGATGAGGAGGAAATTTTGGAGGATAAGCAACAGGTTCTTGCATTACAGTGAGCATACAAAGAACTTAATGCAGTTTCTGTCTTTGTGTATCATACAAAGCCAAGAAGCAGATGAAGAAGTGTCTTGAGTGCTGCTCAAGATACTGTTTATTAAGAATTATTTTGTAAAACTGTCAATAAAGATTCTTCAAAATTCCTTGATTTTGGATTTTTTGTTAGTATGAAGTAGTAATGGAATAAAATAAAACTGGTCTCATGCTATTGTATTTTAGGATTTTTTTTTATACTTTATTTTTTGTTCAATATATAGGGTTCCTTAACTGCAGATTGAATTATGTGTCCAAATGCAGTTTTACATTACCATGCTGAGAGGTGGTGTGCAAGAGGGTATTAATGGAGCGTTCCTAAACTGGGAGTCTCAATGGGGCCAAGTTTAGATGGTGAGATGCATAGTAAAACTGTAATAGGTCTAGTATACTTTACTCCTTATTGTATTTTACCACTAAGGGACTTTCACCGTGCAGAGTAGAAGTTAACTGTTTTGCATAGTATATTTTACATCTCCTGCCACACTCCGTTCTTAATTTCAGCAGGCAGCATGTACTAGCACTAAACTCCACTCTCTCAACTCAGCCTGTTCTTAATTTCAGCAGGCAGCGTGTACCAGCACTAAACTCCACTCTCTCAACTCAGCATCGGTGGAATGTCAGTTCTCTTTCTGCATTGTTCCAATGTGCCAGTTCAGAGCTGTTAATTTCACCAAATCATTTTAATTTATCTGTCTGATCATGACAAGACCAGAATTGTAGTTTTGAGCTTGCTGCACCCGTGTGGTATAAAAAGGTTTCTTCTTCCTCTTCTTCCCAGTTAATGCAAGGTTAAATGCAATTAATACAACTTCAGTACAAGCTGACTTTGCTGTTAGATACTGACATGGTACATAACGTAAAGAAGTTTTGGTGGCTTTCTGCACTGTTTTTTGAGGAGATGCTTAATTTGTACCTGGTAGTGAGTAGTTTTCTGTGGAGGTGGCAGGAAGTGATACTTTTGAAATGATCCAGCTGGTGTCTTTTGGTAACATCTTTAGGATTCTCGGACATAACAACATGCTTTCTTAAAGTATTTTTCCTTCTTCATGTTCTATTTTAATTTTAGTCTTTCTATTAATTTTCTGCACTGTAGTTTTTAAGATGCCTTTCAAAGCATCTTATAAGCTTTTTTTCTCCCCCCCCCCGAGTTTTGATCAAAAAAAAGTATAACTATTAAATTGCAATCACAAAGATTTTTGTCTCATTGTGTTGGGAAATTTTGAAAGTGGGATTAATTAAAAGCTTTGGTCTGACAATTTATTGTTATACATTTATGGGTAAATCACCTGACAAGACTCTAAAATTAATGCTAATTGTCATTGACAGAAAACACAGAAATAGAAACTTTATATCTTGCTTTACATCTTCCATCTGTGTTCCACAGTTCTCTCATAACTGCTTTAAATGAGGAGTTTATAGAAGATGAAATTCAGAGAGCAACACTGTGTGTAGTTTTGACCATGTTGTTACCCAATTTAAATTTGATGAAAGGATTATGTGTTTACTTCAGTAATTTTTCACCACTGCAACAGTGATCAGTAAGTTACAAAACTTCATGTCAGATGCCTTTTAATAAAGGTCATGATTTCCATCACTAATAGGGTTAATTAGCCAATGTAGGCAGTTTTAAGAAATTAATTTTGTTTATAGTCTCAAATGTTTAAAGATGTCTTTGAGCGCTCATCTTGAAAACCTTGCGATTCTTTGTTCAGAGGTGGCGAGTGACCTTCATTAATGTATCAGGGGAAACATTGCAATATATTATTTAGGTTCTGACAATTAGACACGTTTGTATTCTCCTCAAGCCATAGAACTCCAATGTAGTGTGCATTTGTTGTCTGTCTCTCCCATCAATTATACACTTAGGCAACATAGACAGTAATCTTTTCAACAATTTATTTTACAGGAAAAAAGTACTTCAGTAACCTTAATTCATAAAACCTAGAGCCATCGGGCTGAACAGACCATTGATTTGATTTCCTGCCTCATTTCTTGTCTTTAAGGTGAGGGCATATTTTCCACTTCAGTTTTCTTTATAGAGTTTACCATATATTGATGTTTTATTACTGTAGTTCCTTGCCAGAAATTCTAAGAATAAAATCAGAAAGCAGGTGTTCTACTTCGTAGATCAAGGCCAGTGCTTTTCTCTCATGAATATAACCTTTTCTTTCTTTTTGAGTTACTTTTCCAAATATTCCTGTTATGCTCATTTCCCTTGCACAGATAAGCTCACTGCCTCCATGCTGTTCTCAGCCCTTTTTAACTAGAAAACCAATGAAGCAGGTGCCACTGTAGTGTGTGCCTAGAGCCCTCAACAGTCAGGTTAATCCTTTGTGTTTGTGCTTGTCAGAGATAACTAGAAAGTCACTGATGACTGTTTTCAACATCTGATTTTAACAGTTTTCCCTTACCATCCCTTTTTCTTGAAAGAAAAAAAAATCCTTCTGTTAATACCCCTAACAAACTTTAGGCTACAAATAAGCTTATTTCAGTGTATTAGTAATCTCTTTGGTTAGTCAGCGGTGATTTAAATGCATCTCAGATTTGTATTCCTAGGTCTAACACCCTTGAAGACGTCTTTCTTGTGTGGAATTTTTTTTCCTCTCTTCAAGACACAGTGCTGGAACTGATATCCTACCTAGAAGACCAAAAAAAGCATCTGAACTGCTGCAATTCTGTGACATTTCTTGTTTTTCTGTTGCAAATAGAACAAATCTAGTATTGAAAGCTTGCTGCTTATGATTATGGATGCAGTTTAATGTATTTATCTGCATTTCTGATGTGATATGAATACAATGCGGAAGGGGTTAATGTGTGTTGTGTTTTGGTTGTGGTTTGTTTTTTTTTTTTCCCTCCTATGCCTGTTATAGGATTGGCTGGAGCTAAACACAGGTGTCAAGGGATTTGCACAGAAAAAGGATCTTTTCTCTCTATTCAGAGAGAGACAAGAAGTGGGGTGGGGGGAAAGTTAAAGACCAGTTTATTTTCTTGAGCTCCTGGGGTAAGTCTACATGTCATCTTGGGTACATTAACTTTTGTAGCCTAACTTTACAAAACACAAATCCTATGAATTAACTTGGCAATCAATTTGGATTTTGAATGAGGATATCATGTTCACTATATATTAAAGTACTCTAGCATTCATGTGGACACAGAGACTTTTCCATAGTCTGGAAGACTACAGGTCTGTCTCTCTCTTTCTGCCTTTTTCAATGTGGCCATTTTCTGCTTTCAAGCAACTCTCAGTATAATATCCATTGATGTAAAAGACTGCTTCTTGGGCAGGTGGGCTTACTATTTTTGGTGGTTATACAGTACAAGAATGAGTGAACCTGGCAAGGACTGGATTACTGGAGAGATTTTGAGGGCTCCTGTGTTATCTTGGGAGCAAATGTTTCCTTGCTGTTCTTTCAACTAAAGAAAATACATGAGGCATGATTTTTATGTGGGATGTTTAAATATTAGTATTCTAACACTCAGGTTATTTTCCTCCATGATTTTTTTCTTAAGAGGTTGGCGTGAGACCCAGGAAAAATCTGACTCCACCCCTCTTCTGCTTAGAAGCTTGTTGCAAACATACTTAGTACCAGAGAATGGAATAATTTAGGAAGGATGAAAACCTAGGAAGTGTCTTCTGTCTGTTGTCAAGCCTTATGACCTGTCCGAAGAGCAGCGTACTTATGCAGTTTACATGTCAGAGTGTTGCTGATCTAAGCAGTGAGGGTTAGCATATGGCAGTAATCGGATGTTTCTAGATGCTCGGAGGAACCCTTGTGCTTCACAGAGATCTGCCCATCTCTGATGGGGAAACTCTACCCATGTATTAAGATTTTGAGCTTTACTACCCCTGGTTCATTACAGAATTCCTTCCTACCAGCCAGTATTTCTTTTTTTTCATACCCCAGACTGATGGTGCGTCAAGTGGAGCTCATACTGTTCTCTTGACATTACCTTTCCCTGTGTATCTACCAGATTGCCTGGCACCAGTGGGTGACTTTTACAAGTAAATCTAGCTGGTAGTGAGTTGCCAAATATTTTTCAGTCAGTTTCTGTATCTTGGTGTTTTAAATATCAGTTCTTCCTCCAGGTTACCAGAAGAGAAATATGTAACATAATGATGAAGGAGTCATGTGAAATTTGTGTTATTCCCAAGTGCTATGATTCCAAGATTTCTATTCCCCTTGTCTTCTAGATATCTTAGTGCATTTCAGGGAAGGTCACAGAATCGCTGGTAATGTAGCATCATAGTGGCTCTGCCCATCCAGGGTGCTGTGCTGTTATGCCAGTTTCTGATGTGTGTATATGTTAATTCCTTAATACGAAACATCCAGGTTTCCATGACCATTAATGAGGAAATTTACAGTGTAAAATGAAGGTGCCTTGTTCTCAAAATACGGACAAACTGAACAGCTGTTAACTTCAGTTGAATGCTTATGTCTAAAGCACTTACCTGTTAGTCCCTGAAATATTTTAATTGTCTGCCATTTGGCTGGCTGCCTGATAATGTCTAACTTTTTTTTTTTTTAGTATAAAGGGGCACTCATCCAAGTAGACTAGTTCCAGAACCCATGTGAAGTGCTGTCTAATTCTGCTGATGTAGTTGGCTGTACACAGAAGAATGGGTTAAGGCTGGAAAGTGAGAATTGAGATTTTTCTCTTCATGTTTCATTTCAACCAGTTCTGGCAATGAATGAATTACATTGAAAACACTGTTCATGATTCTACTTGTGCTGGTACTGTAAAGGTCTCTGATACGTACTCTAGGACTCTAACAGAGCAGAGCTCTGTTACTCTGTTTGATTCTAACCTTTAATACACTTTAAGATGCTGTCATTTGCTGCATCTCATTTACAAAAATTAAGGGTTGTTTTTTTCTCCATCATAGTATGGCTTACGTGCATGTCATTCAATTATCAGAAACACATCAAACCAATTACTTGTAATTTGTCCAGACTCTTTAGATCAGGGAAAAATACATCTGTCTTTTTAATTTGAAAAATGAATTTTGCAAATTGCAAGCCATCAACACAAGGACGTTTCTAAATTATTTTGGTTGAGGGAAGTGTTCTGTGACTTTCTGTTTAATTAGGATTAATTATGTTGTTGAGTATGCTTATGCTTTTTCTAAGGGAGGAAAACATGATAGTCTACTTCATATTAATATTACTGATAAATTAACAAGCCCTAGAAATGAAGGCCTCAAAAAAACAAAACAAATATTCTATATATTGAGGGATGTAAAGGCCCTCAAAAAAATCTGTTAGTAATTTTTTTGATTTCAGTAAAAGAGGGATTTCAAATGCTGATTTCCAAAGAAATTAGAACAGAGATGTTAAGGAACAAATATATTCAGAAGAATATTTTTTTCAAGTGGTTTTGTTTTACTTCAGTCAAAAAAGACACTTGCATAGGCTTTTTGAGAAGGAGAGGTCAGGTTTTGGAGTTTGTATCAACAGGTCATTTCATGTTTACTTTTAAGTAGCACCTCATAAGGAAGGCAGAGCTTGCAGTGCCAAGTGTGAAACCTTGGCAGGTTAGAATTAGATTCTCTATACTAGTTTAACTA
>NW_010102905.1:0-33982 GCF_000699245.1 Pterocles gutturalis
AACACTTGGAGAACTCTGGATGAGAGGGATTTGCAGCCTGATTTAGAATGATCATTATGTCGAGAAACTTTGCATAGCAAAAGACAGCAGTAGCTGTGGGAGAAGCTGGCAAGCGTGTGGCACGCTGACTGTGCTGCTGCAAATGCTGCTCAGATCTACACTCGATACATTAGGTTGATGCTGATCTTTTGTTTCTAAAATTGGCAGTGGTAGATTTTTGGTTTGGAATGTGCTATATGCTTTGTTGTAAGTAATGCTAAAGGTAACTTTTAGGTTTTTTTCCCTAGATATGGGCTCATTATGCCAAAAAAATTGCCACAGAAAGATCTTGCTTCGAAGAAACTCTCAGTGTTTGCAGATGACTCTGACGAAGAGGTCAGTTCAATTTTCTTCTGAGCTTTACCCCATATTCTGCAAATTATTTGTTTACAACCCTTAATGTCTGCCTCAGCTTATGTCAGTCTCACTAAGACACGTGTCATCATTTTGGATTTAGGCGTAAAATATGATCTGTGTTTTGTGTAGTGCGAGTTACATGGAAGCGGTGAGTTGATTGTTAGTTACTTTCTGTCAGCTCTTCCAGAAGTTCATCACATGTGGCAACCTGTTTGGAAGAGTTAACAGTATCTAGCTCACAAAGAAATCTGTTGGCTGTCACTGGTAAATATGTCTGCAAACAGAAAAGCAGTAGTAATCAACAGGCGTTGCTCAGATATTAACTTTAAAGTGTAGCTGATTGGTGTATTTTATCCTTTAGTTCATTCCATCCACATCTGATATAACTGATTTATGATGTTTGGACGCACTGTAAACAAAAGCAAAGCTGTACAACTCAAAGGTTCTAAAGCAAAAAAATAAAAAGGGGCAATTAATGAGAATTACTTGTACTGGAAGTACTCACAATATTTGTAATATTAAGTTGAACAGTACACAACTTTTCGGTGATCACAGAGTTTATTGATACTCTGTGAGGTATGGCTATATTGCATGGTGTTGATAGTGTCATTTAATTTTTATTTTTTTTTAAGTACTACCTTCAAAATATCGGCTTTCTACCTGCCCCAGTAGAGGGTGCTGTACACTAGAAAAATGGCACTTCTGGATGTGCTGCTGTGAGAATGGGGAGCATCCAGGGACTGGCGTAGTATATAGGCTGGTTTGGTTACCTTACAGAAACTCAACTTCTAAAACAGAATTTTTGAAAGATTTAAAGCTAGTAGCTTCGTAGTTTACAGGTAAAGAATAGAAACTCAGAATTGTGGAGATGAACTCTTCGCGCAGGTGCGGCTTTCTGGACATTATGTTATAATTTACTGTGTTTCATCGATCTGGAATTACTTGTGATAATTTAATCATAGTGTCATTGTGTGCATATTTAGCTTTTTTCCGCAAAACTCAAAAAATAAGCTTTACATGTACCCTTAGTCTAGAATGTTAACATTTTAAGAAGTTGAAATTTAAAATCATTTGAAATGAAAAACAGAACCCGTGTTACAAAAAAGTTCTTGCTGCTTTAGAGCTTCACTCAATGCTCTTTCTTTTGTGTGGTTGAAAAAAAAATGCTAATAAAGCATCAAGTAACCTTTGTCAGTTTCTGACTTCATTATCAAAACATTTATTTTTAAAATGTTTTTTTAATGAACTAGCAGTTGTTATGTCACAGAAAGCCTGAACCTAGCAATTCCCTGTCTCTCTGTACCTGGTTCCGTTATAGAATCCAGGATGCTGCTGTTGAGGTGTCTGAGCTCCCTTTATACAGGGCAGGAAAGGGCTGAGGGCCTTCCTAGTGACCTCCACTCAACCCTCAACATGGAACTGCCTCAGTGCAGTTTACAGGACTCACAGGAAACAGAGAGGACAGGAACGTGTCTTAAATCCCATCTCTTTTCTCACTTAGCCGCTGTCCTCAGCGCTCTCAGAACGTGCGTCCCTCCACTTGAGCTCGTAGCTGGCACCGTGGCTCTAAAGAGCCTTTCCTTTACATACAGCTGGTGGAGGTGACAGTGGATTGCTGTCCATGTCCGGAGCACTTTCCCTGCCAGTCTGGGATTTGGTGGCTTTCTCTGTGTTAAGGGACTGACTCCACATTTTCCAGATTCCAGGAGTGAGCCTGGTTTAATCTATTGTCATTAAACGTTACCCAGTAGGACTGGGAACCTTCCTGAGTATAGGGCTATCTTGTGTTTTTGTCACTACTCCATTTTCTCTTAATATCTAAACATTAAAGCAAATAATGAATGCTAATAATTCCAATAACAATAATGTATGATGCTGTCTGCTAAATTTTTAGCTTAACAGATCAAGTATCCTCCCTTTCAGAAGGGCTGACGGACTCACTACCAGAGTCTGTTATAAAGACTCTTAAAAGTTGTCGTGCTCATCGGTATGGTACATACCCAGCAAAAAGTAATAATCTCATAACTGCCTTTATCAAAGATCATTTTTTAAAAAAAAGCAAAATTACTTTATTAGTTCAGTAATCATTTCAGAGCTTTTCAAGATAAGGAGCAGCATTTGGGAGGGGTTTCATTTCCTGTCTGCTGCCTTATCAGTCAGAACTACATCTCAAATGTCTGGAGATTGTGTATTTTTAACTGAACTCTAATAAAGTTTGTGCTGGGAAATCTGCACACCTGACTTGGTCTGTGATTATATATTAGATATCAAACTTTTGCTCCCTTTCTTTTTAAATGTTACTATGCACACTTCATTAACAGTGTGGATGTACCCCTGCTGAAATAATTGGAAAGGGTTTTTTGCTGTGGCTGAGTACGTTAATGGATGTTAGTTGCTGATGAAGATGATGTTGGGGTTAGGTCATAAGAAACAGAACATCTGGGATGGACGTTTTCTTGAAATACAGTGGTGTTGACTGGGCAAAAGTAAAGTGGGCAATGACAGTTACTTCTAGCCGATACAGTTATGAATTATTTGCCTTCATAATCAGGAGTTGTTGCCACCTTTAAAAACTGGGGGGAGAGTTGTTGCCCTTAGGAAAGCCTGTTGTAGAGAGTAGATGTTACAGCTACAAACTGTGATATGTTAGAAATAAGTTTCCCTTCTGTCTTACTGTTATTTGTGATATATTCGTTTTCTCCAAAAACATTATCCCCTTATTCATGCATTGTGTTTTCAAAGGTGGCTTGTAAATATTCCCAGTGCGCTGTTCCGTGTTCAGTTTTATCTTTGGAATTTAGTTGAAAATATCTGTGTGGTACACCAGATAAAATTTCTGTTTCTTCGTTGTATCAGAATTACTCAACATACATTCCTGTACCAGGCTGGTAAGGCTTTCAAAACTCATTTGTTGCTACAGGTTGTAAAGTGTACCTGAAAATATAACAGCACATAGACCACAGTAGGTGCTAAATCTAGGACAGAGATTGTGGAGTCAGTGTGGGTAGTTCTGTGAATGTATGAGCTTGATTTGGTGGGTTTTTTTAGTGACCATCTAAAAGATAAATGGAGTGTGTAAGCAGGCACAATGGAAGGAACTGAAAACAAGCAGAAAACTGTATTGTGTTTCAGACTCAGGTTTTTGGCTTTGCTTACAGATCCTTCCATTCAATTTGCAACTTTGCAAAGTTGCAGTATGACTTAAAAAAACAGAAGGTTGGTAAAGTAATGAGTATTGATGGTGACCAGAGTTTATGCAACAGTTTTCTTGGAAAATAAGTCTAAATTGACTAAAGGGCTCTTACAAAAAGGTTACTGAGGAGAAGGATGTAGAAAGGAATAACTTGAGAGGATGTATGTAAAATCAAGAATGGTTCAGACAAAGTAAAGTGATTTTGACATTTCTCATAATATGAGCAGCAGGGTGTATGACGGAATTACCAAGTAACTGGTTTGATCTAAACGAAAGGAAGTTGGGGTTTTGTCTCCAGACAATATATAATTAAGTTGTGGAACTCATTGCCACAGGTTATTGTGGCATGGCCAAAAATATAAATGGATTCAGAAATTAGTCAAATTAAGAGACGCTCTTGGTGTCAAACAATGGTCCAGGTGCATCCTCCAGTTCGGGAAGTCCCGTTAGGGAAGGTAGGAGGGAACATCGAGGAAAGCTAATTCTGGATGTGACTTGTTTTTCATGTTCTTTCTCCTAATCTTCTGCTCGTAGCCATGACTCGTATAGTGTCTGAATTGAGATCAATGTGTTGCCTGACTTGATTCCACATCCCCCACCCCTTGAAGACTTGAGTCTCTTGTACATTTAGTGATCACCCGTGTGCAGGCTGTAGTTGGATAATACAGGTCTCCGTGAGGGCAAGCCTTATCAATTCACTGCTAGATACATATACATGAGAGAGTAAATATCTCATTTTAAGATGTTTTGATACCAAAGCATCATGAATCCACAGATCTCACCGTCTGAGATTCCTTCTCTACACTTGGGTCCCCTGAGCTCCCTGTACAGTCAGTAGAGATGCAGGTACTCCTGAGGCACAGCTTACCTCATTGTAAAGTGGACGTCTAAAATCAGGGAGGTCAGTTGTGCTCTGAAAGTGTCTCTTTTTCTGTCTTTAACAAAGTTCTCTTGGACTGGCTAGCTCAGTATCAACGTAAGATTTTCTTTTTGTGGACTGGCTGACTATCTGTGCGTCTTTTACTTCCTCATCAAATAAAGGTCCAAATTTTCCTGCTGTTGCTGTTTGGGCAAATACTTTTCTGTACATCCAGTAAAACCTAGATGGTTGTAGTGAGAGATTAAAATCAAGCTACATACAATCTGCCTGATATCATTGAAGCATTTAATTTCCCTTTAAAATGTATTTCACTTTCAACAAAGGTAATTTATTTTGTATGTCTGCTGTAAAGCAACACGTAGAGAATTCAAAAGGGCAATGTTAAACGGCAAGGCCCCCACATTGGTCTTTCAGAATAGGTGATATTAGAGCAGAAGCACCTTTGTGGTTTTAAAAAAGGAATGGAGTGATCTCTTATATCGTCTATCAGTAAGTACCATGCCTGGGGTTTGGTAGCAGCCACAAATGCTTTTCCTTAGGAGGCAGGCTACGCAGGTAATAGGAGATACTCCATTAATAATAGCTATTATGTCAGAATTTGTTGGTCTTGTCCTTCTTGTGGCAGTCAGTGAGGAAAAACAAGTCAGGCATCTCACATACATGTTGAGAGCGTCTGTTAAAATAGTTGTGACTTTTTTTTACAAGACATTCTCAGATTCAGATTTAAGGTTGTAACTTCCTAGAAACCAACTTCAACACTGAAAATGATGCCAGTCACAGACTAAGACTTGTTTTCTGAGGCTGTGTTTAAATGGTGCTGCACCCTCTGCTCCAGAAGTTATGCCATTTACAGCAGCAGTTCAGGAGGAATTACTTCTAAAAACCCAGTGTCAGCAACTGGCTTTTTTTCCCAAGAACAAACAAGACAAATTAGTAGCAACTCAGAGGAATAAATAGAGCCCGAGTAGTCTTTGAACTAGGCACATTCAGGTAAATAATTTGCTGTCCTGTTTTCTGTTTGGTTTTCTAAAAAGAGCTTTATAGATTTCATTGTCTGACATTTGCCCATAGTAAGTTTCTGAAGGTAGTGGCCAATTTCAAGTGAATTTGACAAAACTGGACTTTTCTAAGGGCAGAAAAAAGACCCCGTTAATGCCCTTGGGGAGGAGAAAGACAAGATGATCTCAACCCTCCGTTCTGTCCCTCGGGGCTGGTGGCCTAGTCTAGGCAAGATAGGAGGAAGCAGGAGATGCAGAAGGAAATCAAGGAACTGCAGTTGGGACCTGAGATGTGGGGAAGCTGGGACATTGTGGTGGGAAGGCAGAGAAGACAAATTTGTAAGAAAATGAAATTTTAGTTGTCTCATTTGTGGAATTGCTTTTTTAGGTATTGGTATTTGAACTTTGAATTCAGGTTTTTGTATAAAGCTGTAAATGGTTTGCATGTTCTGTCCTGAGTTGAATGTAGCTGAGGCAAGCCAAAGGCACAGGTCAGTAGATTGAATGTCTGTTCTTCTTGGGTTGTGTAGGAGCAATGTAAAGAAGACACTTTAGGAAGTAACTTACAAGAGGTGCTTACCTGCAGGATAAAAACAAGGAGGTAGCTCAAGCACCTAAGAACCTGAAAGAAATGTTAGTAGATCAGGGTAATTTCTTTTAATTTTATTTTTTTAATTTTGGAAAACTTTTTCAGTTGTGTAGAAGCTATCTTCCATGGTCTCGTAGGAGTGGTAGACTGGAGAGTCTTATTTCTAAGAGTTTCTTAATTTGCATGAATTCTGTGTAGTGTCACAGGATAGGGTTAAAACATTTTCTCCTTCCAGAAAATATTAAACTATAAGCTTTGTGCTTCAGAAGAATAGCTTGAAAAAAAGAGACAGATTGCTGAGCTTATAGGGTCTTTAATAAATGGGTGGTTGATAAGTAAAAACAATACAAAAACCGGGAAGTTCTCATCTGTCAGAGCTCATGGCACAACAGGAAATTGTCACCCATAAACCATCAGAGAAGGTGTTTGAGTTCGTAAACTTACTGCCACTCTAGACAAACAAATCACAGGTGGACTTCTTTCCAATTCCATGTACCATAAAGAGGATTGTTTATTACTTTTGTGTTTATGTAATCTTTGTAGATTAACACATTTATTTCATGTAGGCAGACAAGGAAAACATTGTAAGCAGTGTTTCAAATATTTTGATGGAATAAAGGTTATTCTGTAAATAGAACTGCAGAATCTGTTTTGCCTTTTACTGAGCCCTTGCTTTCTGGCATAATGCAGAGGAGGTTCCTTACTGTTTAGGTCCCTTTCTGTAAAGCTGCTGTAAGAGTGTCTGATAAATGAAACCTTCAGTGATGTCAAGTAGAGAATCATCTTCTTCCCCAAGAGCGAGGAGGAAGTCTAGGTCTTCCGTGTAATGCTGGTGTGTGTTCCACTGCCAAATTAAAATAGTTGTTTATATTAAGAAGTTTATGCTGACTCATTTATAGCATTTTTCAGAAGAAAGTATATGACATAAAAATTTAAGTATGGTGTTTTAAATATTTCTCAACATTGTCTTGTCAGTCTTGAAAGCCAGAGGTAAATACTAGTTGAATGAAGCCAGGATTCTTGTAGATTGTTTTAAACTAAATGATCTGCTATCCCCTTCCCCTAGTCCACCAGCCAACCAGCTACATAAATAAATAAGAGACTCTATCCGATTCTAGCCTAAATAATCAGCAGGCTGTGGTATCCAGGGTGTTGACCTCACATGTCTCTGAGCATTTCTTGGACAGAGATTGCTTGTTTTGTGAAATTGCATGAAATTTTATGCAGCCTTTGAGATACCCATGTTGTTGAAATAGTGTTCTTAAACTCATCAGCGTTTTCATAAAAATATATATACATATGTACATTGAGGTACTGCAATACTTTGCTCATGGGAAAGGCTGATTCGTTGTGTGCTTGTGAACGAGCTTTTAGTTTTTCTTGCTTACATAAAAATACTATCGAAGTGATAGACTGACTTATGCAGTGGGACATTATATAGTTGTTCATTAGAATGGTAGAAAAAATCATATGAGCTGTGTCACTGTAATTAATTTTATTTCTGCAATGTTTCCTTCTTATAGCCATCTGTTGGTGAAAGTCTTCAGAAAGAAGCATTGAGAAAACAAGCAATGAAACAGGTAAGATGCAGTGGGAACTCTTCATGCCCATGGCATATTCGGAAATTACTGCATTCATTCCCTTTTGTTAAATTATTGCAGAGACATAATTGTGCAACTTCAGAGTTAGAGTTACTCTTTAAAATACTCCACTTAATTTTATTATTTTGTGCTTTGCTCTTTGCAGCACAAGACTTTCTTTAAAACTTGACTAGAAATCCTCAGAGCCTTTCGTCTAGCAAAGATTTTGTTTAATTTTTCTGGGCAAGATTGTTCTTTATGAAATTCTGGCTGTGATCAGAATAGCTGAAAAACTGCACAATGAAAGCTGCACGAGTGAGGTTTAACGTAGAGCTGGTCATAACTTAAAACACAGAATTTCTGATTATTCAGTGCAAGCACTTAAATGCACAAGATGTTGAAGTTTGGTTGGTGGCATTGAATGCATTGATGTTTTTAGAATTTCTCAAACTGTTTGTTTCATTTGTAGAAGGTTGGTTTTTTTCTGATAGGGCTTTTAAAAACAGAACGGTTTCACAGTTCTTACTTCCAACTTGGCTGTACAAACAGAAGATAGAACTGTTAAATACAGAATCATATCCCGAGTTACATTGGTACATATTTATTATTTTGAGCTTTGGGGAAGGGGGATAAACTATAGATGAAAACAGACACTAAAATTTATTGAAATGTTTACTGTTTAATAAAAAAATTATTTGTGTTATTTGATGGAATGATTGAGAAGTTTCCAGTATTGTTTTGAATGTTGTGCTTTGCTTCCTATATTTCCTGTAAGTGCAATTACTGGTCATTGTTTGGTTGTTCATCGTCTCAGTCCTGGTAAACAGTTTGAGAACGTTGTAGGTAATTTTACACTCAATGTTCTAATGGATATATTTATACCATAGATCTGTTAAATAGAGGAATAAAATGTTTGTAAATAGTAAAAAATTTCATGCTTCATTTTTTGATATCTTCTCCCCTTCCCTTTTTTTTTTTTTCTTTTAGACTAAATTGGAGATTCAAAAGGCTTTGGAGGAAGATGCTACAGTGTATGAATATGACAGTATTTATGATGAAATGCAGCAGAAGAAGAAAGAAAGTAGTGCCAGAGTGTTATCCGGAAAAGATGACAAAAAGGTCGATACCTGAAAATGTATCCTGTCTGTCTTATCTCTGTATGCTTGGAATAACTCTGATTGCTTAACTTCTAAGCTTTGCCAAATGCATTTTCTCATGGGGCATACAAGTACTGTGCTCAGATCCTGTTATATAAGGTAGTAATCTGCAAGAATTTTGTCAAAACTCTTAGTGCAGAGTCCTGATCTAGTGGAGTTCTGCCTGTCAGCAGACAACAAGTGTCCCACCCAATTGAGGATGTACGGATAGCATATCTTTCTGTCTATTTCTGAAGACAATGTTCCAATGGGATAATAGGATTAGAGGCAGCAGGCCCTGCAACAATACTACTTTTGATAATAAAGACTCTTTGGTTGTTAAGCCGATGAACATAAATCGTCCTTCCTCACTCACTAGTGTGCTTACCAGAGGACTGTCAGAATTCTAAAGTAATTAACTTTCACTGGCAAAATGGGAACCAGTTTCCACGGCCCTGTTTTGTAGCATTGATGAATTATCCTGACAAGTGATATTTTCATTGCTACTTTTCCTGTTTCACTTGAAAGCTCTTGTCAGGTTATGTGGGTATAAAAGGCAGGTTCCCACTCCTTTACAGCAATAGCAAGGCAAGACCATGACAAGGCTGAATACAGAGGGGTGAGAAATCAAAAAACATTTAATTTCACTCAGCGAAAACAATCCTAGTCAAAGATGGGCTGAATGTTTTGATTGCATACAGCAACCTCTTTTGTTATGGGGAAGGATGCCGTGGTAGTGATCTAAAAGGGAATGACAGTTTATTTCAGATAGCTGTCAAACAGTGTGAGAATATGTTAGACTAGCTTCTGTCCATTTTCTTTCTTTACAAACTTTCTTCAACATCTCCAGCAATCCCAGTTTGTATTTTCTCAGGTACTTTCATTATCTCTCAACATTATACCTTTTCCCCCTGCTATTTTAGCCCAGATACATACAAAATATCCTCAAAGCAGCGGAGATCAGAAAGAAAGAGCAAGAGAAAAGAATGGAAAGAAAAATTCAGAAAGAGCGTGAAATGGAAGGAGGAGAGTTTGCTCACAAGGAATCTTTTGTGACTTCAGCCTATAAGAAGAAGCTGCAAGAAAGGGCTGAGGAGGAGGAAAGAGAAAGAAGAGAGGCAGCTCTCGAGGGTGAGAGTCACACTGCAATAATTCCCCTTGAAAAGAAGTATGGCCTTCTGCTGATTTACAACATTGTCATCTCATCTCCCTGTGAGACTTGAGATAACAAAAATCAATAAGGACTGGATAGCAGATACTGAATCAGATCCCACTTGTCTGTTACTTTCCTTTGTACATGTTACTAAAGGAACAGAGGGAGCGCCTCTGTTTGTGTGTCAGTACTGATTGGGTTGCTACTTTTACTTTTTGAGGAAGGGTCCGTTCTTGAAGGAAGACCCATTAGCCTGGGGTACAGTGGTGCTTACACTCCTTACTTCAGACATGCTTTACAGGAACACCTGTAAAGAATAGGATATAGGATCATAAGATGAATCTTATCCGTTCCATATTCCAGCCTTTTGCTCAAAGCGTGATCTGCTGTGAGGTCAAATTGGGTTGATCTGAGCTTTTTCTGCTCTGGGCTTGAAAACCTCCAGGATAGAGATTGCAGTCTGGTGGTGTCCACCAGTTGCGAGTTGTGTTGGGTGAATATTTGTGGCACAGTATATCCAATCTTTCTTTCTTTCTCTTAGCGTACCTGGATGTGACCAAACAGAAGGATCTCAGTGGGTTTTACAGACATCTTTTAAACCAGACGGTAGGGGAAGAAGAGATGCCTAAATGCAGCTTCCGTGAAGCCAGGTAGGATGCAATTCCGAAAGGCTTTCAGATATAAACCAGCTTCTGGCTGCTTGTGATTCCAGACTCACTGGGACTCTGTAAGATTAGACAGAGACCACTAAAACGCTGGTGGTGTAAGCTGATACTTTATACAGCTCAGTAACTGAATTATTTGGAAAACGTCTAATGATCATCAGGGGTATAGACTATAAGACAGGAGAAGGATGCTATTTAAAAAGTATTAAAAGGACACTCATACTTGTGATACTGCTTGGTATTATTCTAACTTGTATTTTTTTCTGTTTATATAATATTTGGCAATCTGCATTAAGTTATATATTTTGAATCGTGAGGGAGACAGAAGGTAAAATAATGAGCATAGAGGTAAGTCATAGGAAATGATGTTGTGATATGAATTACCTAAAAAAAAATGTGAGTCTCTAACTCTGTACTTATTCCACATTTACAGATTCATAAAAAATAAGTTAATTGAGTGTTGATGCTGTGGTAAAGGAAATTAATCAAATATATAGGAAATCCATCAGGAATATTTTAAAATCTTAATATATGCACATTCCCAAGCAAAGTAACGAGATGAGGCTGGATTAGTTATGTAGTTGAGATGATGAAATTCTGCCGTGTGGATAAATATGGTGAAGGGGATGTGTTCTCTATATGCAGCAAGAGATCATTTGAAACAATTACTTCAGGTTAAACCTCACTTAAGATAGGCCTTAGACCTGGATGTCAGTAGTTAAATGCTTGCTATCACAAAGAATATGCAGCTTTCATCAAGAGGTGATCTAGATCTGAGATTGGATTATTAGGGTTTCAGTGGTGCACAAAGACTGCTACTGAGGTGGTTAAATGAATTTTCCATTTTATAGATTCTTCTTTTTCTTGATGAAATCTAAGTTATTCATTTGCATCTCTTTATCAAAACAGTAGCAGTGGTGGTCAGCCCACTTGGTTGTCCATTTGCTTTAACAGTTCTTTCAGAGCATCTTCAGGAGGATGTACTTTTCTACTGTGTAGAGATCGTTTGAAATGATGGTTTCTTAATCTTGCAAATTAAGGAAATGTTCCTTTTGTGAGTTGTATATAAAATGAATTCAGGGGAAAACAAGTAGTACTGTAAATGTTGCTCCCAGCAAGGCTTTCAAATAAGCTCAGGTGTATATTTTAATTATATTCTTTCTTGTGGTGGTACAATACAATACAGAGAAAAAAACAGCTCAATTTTTAGATCTCAGAGTTTGCATCACTAGTCGCTAAAGTGATCCACTTTTGACTTGTCATTTTAATTAATTGAATTACCAAATAAATTTATCAAACTTTTCAGCGTAATTGTTCATAGACTAACCATGTTTTCAAGCATGCATCATTCAGTCTAACTCGATGGTGCGCTGATTCATAGGGATTTACCACAGGCTGTTACTGTAGCTGTATGATTACAAAGAAGAGAGATGTGGCTTGTGCAAGTAAACATGTATTTCCTTGTCAGTCAGAAAAGAATGACAAAACGTAACCGTTCTGTCTCCTCCATGGGTCAGCTTTTTATATTTAAGAATCTATGAACTGTTAGAAGATAGTAAATACTGGATTAAAAATAATCTACTACTAATGGAAGGTACATTCCTGCCTCTGTCAACAAAACATACAACCTCCTTCTTCATCTGGATAATTATTTGATGTCAATAGAGGAATAAACACATAGGAGAAAAATGTGTAGCTTGCCAAAAAGTCTACACAAGAACACAAATCTGTGTCCTTTTCCTTAGATGGAGGCTACAGATACTTAACCATAGTTGTTTTAGGTAAATTCATCAGCTCACATTCACCAGTGAATCAGGTAGAGATACTTGATAGAAGTCCTGTGCGCTGGATTCCTGGAACCTGAGCCACAGATAAATTTGCTTTCTTAGACTTCTCAGCAGAATCTTTTGCAAAAGTCGTGACCGGAAGTCATTTTGTAGAAAAGACTGAGATTTCAGGCTGTGTAATGTTGTTTTTTCTTTTTCAAAATAAAAAAATGCAGGATAAAGGAAGAAAAATCTGACAGTAGTTATGATGAATCCAACCAAAGGAACAAATGCCCAAATGAAAGGCAAAGACTGAAGCCCTCTCCTAAGAAAGAGAATAATCCGGACGCTGATACTGACTTAGGAACTGATGATAGCGATGATGATAAGAGACACAAACATAGTAAAGTAAATTTGAAAAAGAAGAAAAGGAGAGAGAGCTCTGTGAGCAGTGAAGAGGAGGCTAAACATCACAAGATCCAGAGGCTTTCTAGGTCACCAAGCTCATCCAGTGTGGAGGAAGATTTGCGCACAAAAGCCAAAAATCATCTTGCAAAGAGGGGAGAGAGCAGACCAAGCAAAAGGGGACATGATGAACAATACAGGGAAAAAGATTATGAGAGAAGTAGCACCCACGAAAAGGATCATCAGAGGGAAAAGGAAGAGCGACATAGATATGGGGATCACACTAGTAAAGATAACTACAGAAGGAGGGAAGAGCAAGATGATAAACAAAGGGGGAAGGAAAGAAGAGAGAGGGAGGGACATGGCAGAGAATGGAGGAAGGCAAAGGAGAGAGAAGAGAAGGGCTCAGAAAAGGAACGAGAGAAAGAAAGAATAAGGAATGGTAAAGACAGATATCATGATAGAGAGAAGGAGAGAGGAGAGAAATGCAGAGAAAAGGAAGATCATGTGAAGGAGAGGAGGGAGAAATATGGTAGTGATGAAAAGAAATATAAAGGGAGGAGGGAAAATACTCCTACATCTTTAGCAAAAGATGGAGAAACTGGTTTGGAAAAAGAGAGGAAGGGAAAGGAGAGAGAGGTGGATGAAAAGGGAAGATCCAGCTCTGGAATTTTGTCTGAGCAGAAACGTAAAGCTGGAGAAGAAGGGGACAAAGAGGAGAAAGAACAGGCACAGAAGCCATCTGAGAGCATGAGCAAATTTGCCAAACGGAGCAATGAAGAGACAGTCATGTCAGCAAGGGACCGCTATTTGGCAAGGCAAATGGCCCGTGTCGGTACTAAATCTTACATTGAGAAAGAGGAAGATTAATATCCCTGTGGTGGACAAAACCATTTGGTCTGTCAACCAAGAGGAAAAGCCGCTGCTGCATGGACTCTTGTACAGAAGTAAAAGTGTAGCCTAGCTATTTATTCCTGGCTTTCATTTCAGAAGTTGTGTGTGCCATAGCAGAAGAACATCTTTTGAAATGGATTAATGGATCACCTGATATATACCCTTAGTCTATTTATACAATTGAAATATTAAATTTGACTGACTCTCTCCACCCTGGCCTTCAGTACCCTCTCCTTGGTACTTGAAGATTCTGGGAGAGACCTAGGAGCGTTAAACAACGTAAGGTGAGAATACTCCCCCATGGCAGCCCCTGCTCCTTTCACCAGCTAAACAGTGAGCTCTGCTGAAACAAAGGTGTCCTCAGGCTTTAGCAGGAGTCCTGGTTGCCCAATGATGCTCTCAAAAATGAGAAACAGACCTGTAAAAGTGGGGAAAAAACCAAGAAAAACAGCCTGAATAATAATCTAGGAGATTTCTGTATGTGATATGGCATTTTGTAAGCTAAATGCATATTGATACATGAATTTTGTATTTATGAGTGGGCCTTGGTTTTGGGGACCTGATGTACAGAAACACTTAAATAAAGTGTAAGATACATACTGGGTCTAATGTGTGGGTCTTTTTAATGCTTTCATTTTACTGCATCTTTTTTTGTGTGAAATTAGGTATATGAGTCTTTTTTCATGTATTACAGTCGTATCTGCTTGTTCTATGGAGGTAATATTTTAGATTTGTCAATCTGTCTGTTCAAAGGTTCATAATCAAGAATAATGTTATCTCCAAACCATAACTTGGTAAGTAGGATATTTGACAATAGTTGACAATGATATTTGACAATTAGGTATGTGAGTCTTTTTTCATGTATTACAGCCGTATCTGCTTGTTCTACTGGAGGTAATATTTTAGATTTGTCAATCTGTCTGTTCAAAGGTTCATAATCAAGAATAATGTTATCTCCAAACTATAACTTGGTAAGTAGGATATTTGACAATAGTTGACAATGATATTTGACAATAGTTGTAGCTTTCAGAATACATTTTCAACACTTTTCATGGTGATTTCTTTCACTTTGTTTTTTAGCAAATTTGTCACTGTTAATGCTACAGTCAGGTGAGCTAATATAAAAAAAATATTTTGAAATTGGTGTTTCTCTAATATTTTGTTCAGCAGACTTCGTAACAAGATAAAATGTGAGTAAAAGTAAATGCCAAGCCTGCCAATTTACAAAGACTTGAAATGGAATGGATTTTGTGTGTAAGGTAATGGAGTAGCTAAGCGCTTACTCTGAGGGTGGATCAGTTTGTTCTTGCTGTTCTGTTTAAATAAATGTAATGTGCATTGGTTCTTCTGTTGGAATAGAATGAAAGAGTATTTAGCAGTGGGCTGAGGGTCCAAACACTAGAAGAAATCCTCTGCTTTTTGCCAAAGAGGCCTTGTTGGTGTAGTAAACTACACCATATTCTGCTTTTTCTTGGAATTGAGTTTTATCTTTGCTCTTCCTGTAAGAGAGAGGCACAAGAGATGTCTCCAGATGGATTATGAATATTAAATTTATTACAATAACAGTTTACAGTACAAGGCACATACTGATGACTTACAATCAGCTTGCAACACTTGTAACTAAACAGCCGCATAAATTAATACAGGAGCATCATGTACAAGTTGGAGGGAATACTTAGTTCTGTACAGCTAAAACTCCAGTTTAATTCTCTTTGCTTAAAAGGCAAACATATTCCTAATTTACCAGTTTCATAAATTTCTTTTCACTGTTCAGAATAGAGGGTAGGACATACTCATGTGATAGACAAGTGGAAGGTGAGCTGAGGAGAAGGAATTTGTTTGCCTCAGAACACTTTTAATTGCAGTGCAGCCCATTTAGTATCAATATAACTAGGTTTTGTACAAAAACAACATTTAATGTATGGCTACTTGTTGAGCTACCTGATAAATATTGGTTACTCTAAATGTTTTCAGATGGGTATGTAAAAGGAAGAAAAACAATGGTAAAAATAAATGAAAGCAATTTCTCAATATTTCAACCACTCAGTTAAATAGAGATACTAGAAAATTATTTAGAAAACTTCAAACTAGTATGTCATACAACAACAACAACAAAAAAGGGAACAAAACTGCCTTGCAAGTTCAGCTTTTATAGAATGAAAACATGAATGTATTTTATCTTTGTATTAATCAGGAAAAGAAAAGCCCTTCCAATCCACTTCTGGAGGGCTTCCTTGCCCCCTGTTCCCATAAAGACCTCAGACTGGATTATCCTGGTGAAAAGAGGGTGAAGATCTAACATCATGAATGATCTTCTGGACTGCATATTTCTAAAAATACTTTTCCTGTGACTTTGCATGTCTACATGGCTTTTTATATCTTCAGATAATTTTAAAAATTCACCTCCCAGTACATCTGTACTCAGAGTGCATTAGTCTCATTTTCCAACTGAGAAATTAAAGCTGAGAGACCTTTCCCTGTTTCACACTGCGACTGTTGCAGGGCTTGTATTAATATCAGGGCTTCTTGGCTGACCTGTAATCCCCTCAGAAACAGTGGCATTTCTTGGGAAGTTGCTCAGCATCCTGTGCTAAAACTACCCAGAGAGACAATGTCTGTCATATATTAGTGTCTTAAAAATACAAATTGAAGGTGCATCTTTTGGCATTTTGAATGCTGTAATAAAAGAATAACATCAGTAGTATTGCACACTAAACAACAGTGATTCCTGCAATTATTACTCTGCAAATTATTCCATTAGAAATACTGTTCCCAGTTTCAGTTTGTTTGCAAAGGCTGAAAGAGAAACTTTGGCTTTGATGTAGATGATGCTCATATTTAACTCAACTGTCCCCACCTTAACCCTTCCTAATAAAAACTAGCAGAATATCTGTTTAAAGAGGCTTTTGCCAGTGGGTAAATGTAAATGACTAAAAATTGGAGAGGTCCCAGGAGTGGCATTTTGGTTTTGTTTTGGTTTTTTTAATGAGCCTAACATGAAACAGCATCAAGTCTGGCAAGAAATTCCATTTGTAAGATTTATCTGTTTAAGTACTTATCCATTTAGGAGGAAAAATACCTAGTGTTAGTTGAAAACCGTCTGAAGACTGGAGAAGCTAAGTAGGGTTTTCTACTTTATTTCCCACACTTGATATTGTACCTCATTCATCTTATGTTGACATTTCGTATGTATTTTTTCAACTACTGAATTCATAACAGAAAATTTTATTTTTTCACAGAGCAGTAATTTTCTGATTGGGAACTTAATTACTAAATGGCTTTCCAATATTACAAGAATTCCCAGACTGTTCCTCTTTTCCTCACAATGAAGCCATTATTGGAAGTAGTTTTCAAACATACTTGAGCAATAAGCTACAAAACTATTTCTTAGGAGTAACTGTCCATTAAGACAGGTTTATCATGTTTGTTGGCAATGAAAGAACATATTCCCTTTTTAAAAATAGTTCAGGAGTCTCTTGTTTGTAGTTCCAAAAGAACAGTCCTTGTCCCTTCAAGTTATTTCCTTATTGGAAGTTGTGCTTGAGACCTAAAGTTAACTGAACTCAAGTCAAGTAACCCATAATGAGTTTCTGTGGCTTGACAGGGTCTAAGGGACAGTGAAGCCTACAACATTACAAAAAATGCTTTTGTAGTATGTGTTACGCAAGAAACAATGAACAGAAACTGTTACCATGTACAACATCTACAAAATGCAGGAAATGAAAAGGCAGATAATGCTGCCAGGTGTATGTGCTGATGTCTGCACAGCTGTATGTAGTGCTGCTCAGGACCATTTCCTCTGCCTACTCCACTACAAACCTAGGGATTGAAGAATTTACTTTTCTTTTTTTTTTTCTTTTTTTTTTCTTTTTTTTTTTAGTTTATAAAACCCTGTGTTACTTGAGTAATGTATGGCTATCAGAAATATTTTTGTATTTTTCAATGTAGTTTAAGCAATTAGAACCTCAGAAGCGAATACGACATTGCCCAGTACGAACGATCACATTGAGGAAGATACAGGGGTACTGCCACAGACTTGGGATTCTACACCTAACCCTACTCGCCGGTACTCATTCTAGAGTGGCCTGTGCAGTCACGCACACTTTCAAACAGCCCCAGTGCCCACGCGTGGAGTAGTGGTATTCTCATGCACACGGACGTCCTTGTGTTTCCAGAGTGAATCGGTTCTCAGTCAGTTCAGTCTGGTTAGAAGTGCACAGTAGATTTCATTGAATTGCTTGGATAAATGTGCTGGAGGCATCAGGTTTCCAAATGCCTGTTGTCAGTGACGCAACCTCCACAGAAAATCCTCCGCTTGTTGTCTCAGCTGGAAATAAAATTCTTTGAGGGGTAGAGTATGGGGAAAGCTACATAATATGCTCCCTCTCTCTCTGCCCAGAAAACGGGTTAGCTTATACTGCATTCATGTGGATGTCTCCAAAAGGAATTTCTGTAGCTGTTTCTGGAGTAATGCTTTTCAGAATACGCTGTTGGAAAGAAATCAATATTAGAAATGGATTAATTTTAGAGATAATATATAACATGACACACATTTGGAAATAAATTTATAATAAAAATATGACTCTGGTTTGAGTTACACCTCTTGAACCACACAAGGATGTTTCAGGCTTCTGTTATCTCAGCACTATGGAGACACGAGGTGCTGTAGAAGTGCACAGCATTGTTTTTTAATTATTTGTAACATATAATTTGAATCAAAATTGGACAGATGTTTCATTAATGCTTTAGGACTTCGCAGCTTACCTGGATACCCTGAGCCAACAGAACATATTCTTTCTGAACTGGTGTTTACATGAACTTTCAAGAAATCCCAAAAATGTCGCCACAGGCTGCCACAGATTTATGGCAGGGAAATCTTACTAAGTGTAGGAAAGAAGAAGAAACTTGTTCTTACAGATACACCCAAGGGAGCCAGTCTTTCACTGCCTCATTCACATGATACTGTGTATTGTGTGATTTCTAGGAAAAGCCTCCAGTTCACCAGAGATTTAAAAAAAACCAAACAAACTTGAATTAATATTATATATTAATATTTTATATTAATATGTCAGCAGCCTCAGTAAGAGCTGGGGAGATTTGTGAATCACTCAGAGTGGGCAGAAGACAATTAGCTATCAGCTGGCTAGGAACAGAACAGCAATAATCCTCAAGTCTCAGGCCATCAGCCCCTAGAAAAATCTACATGTAATATTTCTAGGAATCAGTGCCTTCCTAACAGTCAAACGGAAGCAACAGAGCATCATGGATACCTCCTTAAGTGTTCCGGGAGTGATGATCAACCGATAAACCATGTAGATGGGAATACAGATGATAGAAGAGGTTCCTATGCAATAACCCACGACTGTGGTCCAGTAGGGATAGCTATAATCAAACAGCCGGAGCTCGGGAGGGTTGGACAGAAAGCTGCAAGTGACAAACTGGAAAAGAAAAAGAGGAAAGATGAATTACATGTATTTGGATGGCTCACACTTACTTAGGGAAGTCTTGTGTCCCAGCATAGCATGGAACAAAAAAAAAAAAAAAAAAGAGTACGACTCAAGAAGGATTAAACATATGTTGACACTGAAAAAATCCTAAATGAGACTAGTATGTATTTAGAAACAAACAAATAACAACAACAAAAAAAACCAAACCCCAAATCAAAGAACCCCCAAAACCACTTTTGGATATCCAGACTTTCCTTCAGGAAGTTTCAAAGAGCTCAGGCGCTTTAGGGTATAGCCCATCCATGGACAAAATCAGTGATTGATGCCAGTGTGCAGAATTTCATCCAGTTAACCCTTGTATTGAGCCCTAGAACTTGATTCCGTTTTTCCACAGCATTTCAGTTCTTCAGTAGCTTTCACAAATGTTAATACTAGTTCGGATATAGTATTCTGGCATCATCCTGATTAATGCTGTTAGATCATTTTCCTGTGCATGTCCTTCGTGACTGGAAAATGTATTGTGAAACAACAAATACTTTTACTTGAATATTACAGGAGTAATATTTGTGACTATCTTTGGAAAGATCTCTGACTATTTTTTCCAGAGTATCATCAGAAGATCAGGATTACCAGCAAAATTTCCACACAGCAACAACAAACTGCCTTCTGGGATTTCCATATTTTACATTAGTTTCCACAGAGAACAGGAGCAGCTCTGCCTAGTAACCACATCACCAGAGCTGTATTCCTCTCTGTGTATTTTACTGTGTTCGGATCACAGAGAGGACAGTAGTATAAATTATTTGTGGTGTCACACTTTGATTTATAGCCTTTTCTTCCCTTCTTTTTCTAGGGGTAATAAAATGAAAATCTGTTAATTATGCATTGATCATTGCAAGTGTTTTGAATTCACTCTGTAGGTCTTAAATCTACATTCTGTGCTTCATAAACTACATCTTGACCTGCTCTGCTCCCACCAAGGCTAGTAACAATAACAGATAGTGAGGATTGATTTTTGGATCAGGAAATTAACACTTCATGTTAAAATGTTATCGATAATACGGCCAACTCAAACATTGGGACAGTATTTCCAGTTCTGAATTATAGATTCAATTAACTGCTGTACATTTTAAGTGGAATATTCTAAAGCTGTCAGTCAGCGGTTGCTGAGGCAGTGTATTTACCTATCTGGGTTCTCCTCCCCAGACACTATGTTTCATCGTAATCTTTTATTGCTTCATTTTGCTGCGGTAAATATGAAGCCAGGTTGGATGAGGCTTTGAGCCACCTGTCCATGGCAGGGGGGTTGGAACTAGACGATCTTTAAGGTCCCTTCCAACCCAAACCATTCTCGGATTCTTTGACTCTATGAAACAGCAGGGGGAAGGAGTTACTCAGAACCCAGTCTTACTTTATCTAACTCATCTACAAAAATCTGTAGAACAGGGATTTAGTAACACAACCTCGCAGCATTGTATTGGACTTGAGCCTTTTCAGTTTAACAAAAATTGTTACTAAAGAACTTCACAAGAAAATTTCATAATTAAGCTTTTGGAAGCCTAAAGAGCTGCATTGTTCAATGGTAATTTTTCTTGTACTGGAAAGAAAAAGCTGCAAAGAAAACTCACCAGGAGGAAGATGGGACTAATTGCCACCCAGCACACTCTCCAGTACCAGCCTGGGGTAAAGCCCAGCATTTCCTTCACATCGTTGCAGAACTGGGAGATGCCTGTGGAGACAAGTGGGAGGAAAGTGGTAACAGAAGACAGAAGTTTTTCATAAGCAGATGCACAGCATTTGTATGCACAGCAAATAAATTCAGAATCCATCATGAAGGACTGGTGTGTTCCTGTAACTCTTAATTACATCAAATCCTTAATTATTCTGAATTATAGCTCTTCTTACTTCTCGATGTCACTGTACTTCAGTCAGAGAATAATTAATAATAATTCTTTTGGATTTGGTAATCAGTGAGTGTGTAAAAAGGTTTTGTAAACTTTTTCTGGAGACGTCAGTGATCTTGTCTGCAGAAGCAGAGGAAACGCTACGCTGCCGCAGCGCAGGAGTTTGGGTTGGTGGTGTTTGTCAGCGTGGCGGTAGACGTACCGTAGAACCAGGCCACAGCAACTGCTTCCAGAAACACCACGGTCAGGACGGCTGGACCAGTGGCGTATTCTTCAAATAGCTTTACCACGTATGCGCCTCCCTAGAAAGGAGATGGTATGATCAGTGAACCAAAGATCCAGTGATGGAAATCCCCTCACGCTGCTGTTTGTTATTGCCTCCATCTGCCCCCGGCATTCACAGATGGGTCATTCCGTCAGTTCTGTCGCTTTGGGGCTCATCCTTGAGCGTGCTGCTGATCTGCTTGCTCGGTGAACATACTTCACCGGTGAGGCTGCCATGCAGAAAAGCTAAAACTAATCTGCTGGCAGTTCTAGCTGGATTTTAATGAAAAATGAGATTTGGTGGGGGCTGATGGGGTGGCTTTTTGCCTGCCTTCTGTGATGGGATCTTCTGTCTCCAACGTGAGTCACAGTTACTGAAGAGGAAATAAATAAGGAGTTACTTTGCTTTCTTCCCATTTGGGATCTAGAATCATGAAGGAAGAGAGCATTGCATCTCAGAGAGCAACTAAGTCTCCTTTTACAGCAAATGCTTTAAATGAGAAAGAAGTTGCACAGAAATGAGCAAGTGAAATGTAACGTGACAGGAAAGCCAAGTATTTTATTCCTTGTCCCTTATGATCATTACACTCATTATTCAAAATGTTGTGAAAATGAAATCCCACAAGCCTGACAGGGACTTTTTGGCGTGACTGGTCATGATTTCTGTCCTGATTAGATGAGGAAAATGCAGGAAATTGATTGCTAGAAATTTTTTAAGAACAGAACAGTCAATTACAGCATTTTTCTAGCAGATAATTTTTTGACCATTCTTTTTTTACATTTCAAAATAGATTTCAAATATGGGGAAAATTAAAATAACAATTCATTTTTTTTAAACATGGAGCTTTTGAGAAAAGTAAACTATTACAAACTGTGGAAGGTTGCTTACTGATTCAGCAGTTGGAGCAACAGCTGTGTCATTTATGATGTGGCACATTCAAGTTTTGCTGAATTGCAATAGGATCATTTTTACAACACATTTCCTAGTGAGAAGTACTGTTCACATTGATTCTAACTACAGATTTCTAATGCATAAAGAAAAGCTGGAGATTTAATCTGATTTCTTGAAATGCTTTTCAAAAAATACTGCCCTCTCCAAGATGTCATTTGCAGGAAGCTGCCAGTAAGGAAGCTGAGGAAGGGGTAAAATACTTACAAACGTCAGGGTTGCTAATGACCCCAAAAAGCAAACGATGGTCAGACCAAGGACAAACAATTCCCTGCGTTTGCTCCAGACGTGTGGGAATTCATCCAGTACTCCAGTAATCACTCCCTCTAGTCCTGCAAACTGAAAAGCATGGAGAAATCACTGGAAAATAGAGGGCAGTTTTACCTGCTTTAGGGCATGTTTCAGTGCATGAAGGAGCGGTAAAGCATTGAACGCTGGTGCTTTATTCTGCCTGTAGAGTTGGTGTGACTGTTGTTTAGAGTCTGTCTTCAGAACTTTAAAAGTTTTTAAGGTGGGTGTTTGGTCTTCATGTGTATGTAGGAAGTGCCTGCCATCCAGAGGAAGTTGTATGTTACAAGTAACAGGATGCTGGGAGGTGGTGGGTGGCTCAGCAGCACCAAGGTTGTGAAATCAGCTGAGTTTAGCCTTCCTAGAAGGAGATGATTCTCAGTCTGTCAAACAGGCTCACGTGGCAAGGTTTTAGAACATCTCCTTTCAGTGTTATTGAGAAGGCAACCTCCAGTTCCCAGCTCTTAAATCCAATTAGTGTGAAAAAATTCCAGAATTTAATAATTACTTTGTAAGTTTAGAAGTACAAAAGAGAAGGAGCCCGGAAGGCTGCATTCAACCAGGCATTTATGAATCAAGTGCTTCGGTTGTGTTTCCAGGTCTGTTACTAATTGTCACAGTATGACACTGACAATTTAATTTTATTTAGGCCTATTTAGGTCAAAATTGGAGTTATAGTTGCTGTCTTACAAAAGACAAATGGAGATGCTAATCCTGCTTTAAACCCTTTAGGATTGCAAATACTGTATTGACACTGTCTCTTCTGATGTTTGCAGGGGTTAGGCTGTACACCAGATATCTGAGGGGTCCACTGTCTCGCATGCTGCCTACTCACCGTGCTGTCTAATCCCAGGGTGAGCAACATCAGGAAAAAGATGATGGCGAAGAAGGTGGAAGCAGGCATGTTTGCAATGGCCTCAGCATACGTAATGAAGAGCAGGCTGGGTCCTGACATTAGAACGGAGAATTAGGGTTAGCGCAGTACTGCTGCGAGGAGCGCAGGCTGGGTCACTGTACCGTGTTGTCTCCAAGGGGAAGACTTCTCCCCCCAGGCTGTTTTGCAGTGTGAAGCTGCATGCAATAGGACTTCTATCTGCCCTTTTTATGGAATAATTTTTTAGCTGTAGTGTATATTTATAACAGTGCCCTCATCATAAAGTAAGTCAGTATCCTGAATTGTATACTAAATATTTTGCATAATTTGGGCTGTTCTCAATCTAGAAGATAATATACAAATATATTCTATTCTAGAAATAGTTTGAGATGTGTACAAAAAGTTAGCTTACCAGCATCTTTGGCAACCTCTGATACATCTTCATTCCTCATCTCAGCCATGTATCCCAGCACAGTGAAAATGACAAATCCTGACACAAAACTAGTCACGCAGTTCACGGTACTGGTAACCAGAGCATCTCTGCAACAGAAGACCTAACTCATATCAGGGAATCATCATCTGCTAGAAAGGACAGTTCAATACCAGACGGAGTAAGTTACTGATCTGGATAGACTCCTACAAAAACCAGGGTAATACAAGGAAAAGAACAAGCAGCCAATTTGAAAGACATAAAAAAACCCCACAACTACTTTTTCTTCTTCAACTTCAAACATGAGTCTGACACGGGATTGAATGCTGGATGTATACTGGTGTTTTAAAACAATATGAATTACTGTAGGAATAGTAAAGAATTAAGAATTTTATTTTACAAGTTATAAATAGAATTTTTTAAGATAACAAGGAAACAACTATAAATCACCTTTCAGCTCAAGACTCTAAAGTCATTTCCTGACTGCTGAGATCAAACAATTATAATGTGATTGTTTGGCAGGAGTTTAGTCCGTTTTGTTGTGGCAGGTTTCTACATCTTAGACTCCTTGCTGTAACTGGTAGAGATTATCTCTCTTCAGGGGAGGCCAACAGAGAAGAAATGCTTCAGATTGCAGGTTCTTTCAGTAAGGACTTCTGTTCTGTTATGCTTCTGTCTGATTTGTATGTACGCAAGCCTGACAATTCAGTGCCTTTCACCAGCACTGTTTGGTTCTTTTTTTTTTTTGTATATACCCACAGTTACTTTTTTTACTCAATTTTACATATAGAATAAGGCAGAACTCACTGGTAGCAGTTGTTATGGAATTTGTTGTAGCTGGCATAAGCCAGTAGGACCCCAAAACCTGGACCAAGGGAGAAAAAAATCTGAGCTGCTGCATCCACCCAAACCTGAAAAATATTGAAAAACAAGACAAAATGACATGAAACAGATTGAATGAGTTTGGCACATTCAGAATACCACGTAGTCCTACAAAAGCATATTACACTAGCCTGCCTATACTCTAGTCCTGGTCTAACAAACATTTTGTTAAGAGAGCACATTGAAATATGAATATTTATTGTAGATCTGTGAGAGCTGTAAATACCCACTGTCATTTCAGTGCCTATGCTGTGCTTATTGCATCTCTTTACACTATTTTAAGTACTCAAAGGCAATTTAACTTCTGACAGCATCTTAGATTAATTCACAGTGATTTGCCGGTAATCAGTTTAACACAACTGTTGTTAGGTATAGAGAGTGTTCTGCCCAGGACTTTGCCATGGGCTTGGCCCATCTTCCTCCAAACCGTGTGCTGTGGAGTAGTCCTGTGCTTGGCTCTCTGTCCTCCAGGCTAAGTAGCAGATGATCGCTGCCCAGATTTTTCCTGGACTTAATGGAAATACATGACAGTGTGGATGCAGTTCTAATCCTTAGGATTCAATTCAGCTTTGTTGTAGCCATGACAGATGCAAGTGTGATGATCTTGTTATTAAAAGCCTGTTGTACTCGAAAAGTGGCCACAGCCTTAATGAGTAGTGTTCCTGAAGTGCAATCAGTTCTCTTTCTGAAGGTGAAAGTCCTCATTCATTTATCCTCTTTTGATTGAAACATGGAGTTCATTACAACTCATTTCTAATATTCTCTGCCATCGTGTGAGGCCATCCTGTATCAACCCCAGACAGAGCTCTGTCATCGTCCAGCACACAGATTGCAATCTGCTGTCCTCACTTCAGGTACATCCAATACAATATCAATGCCCTTTATTGCTTTTTCAGAAGATGTGGTCCCTTATTGGAGATGCTGCTTTATCAGAGACTGGTGTCTTTTCATTTCCTCTTAATTCAAAACTCTCCATGTCAGCTGGGCAGCAGCAGACTTGCAAACATTAGAATTTTTAATCTTTGTGTTTGTAGTATTTATTGCTTTGGGGTTTTTCCATCACCCACCTCACTAGACACTTTCATAGGCAGTAAAGTGCAGCCTTGAGCCTGATGGACTGCTTGTCATCCACAGAGCTCAAAGCTGAAGCGGATACTGGAGCGCCTGGGGTTTGTTGGTTAGCTCAGCCTTGTCCTCATTGCTCCTTTCTTTCCAAATCTCAGTGGTGTATGCAGGATTTATTCCTTCCTAACCTGCACTGTTTAAATATGGGCAACTGTGGACACTGTTGGGTTGTGGAAAAGCCTGCCCAAGTGTGTAGTGATACCCTCACAGCCAAAAAAATTATGGCTAGACCAGTTGTTAGGGCTTAGTAAGTTTAGTTTGCTCAGTGTGACTGTCATAGGTAAAGGATTTTGTTGCAGTGTAGCAGCAATCGCAGCTTCTCGCTCAGTGTAAACCTCTTCACTGTCTTCCTGGCAAAAAGTTGTTTGGTCACTTGTTTTCTTTCTAATCATACCCCTAATTCTATTCAGCCACTGTATGGGAGCCCTGCTATTAGTTCAAGCTCAGTTGATGGTGGACTTTAATAATTTTAAGAAGTCTTTATAATTTCTGGAAAGAATACATGACTGTTTAAACAAGAGCATGCAGTCACTTTTAAGTCCATGCTAAGACATCTGTTTAACCATGCTCTGTGCTGAAAGCAGACATTGAAGTATACACATGCTGACAGGCTAAAAGTGAATCTCCTTCCTTTTATAATGTTTTTTACCTCTGTGGCCAGGAGTTTCTGCCAGTCAGGTTTCAGGTAGTAGAGGACACCTCTCCAGGCACCAGGCAGAGTCGCACCTCTCACTAGCAGGATAAAGAGGATGATGTAAGGGAACGTGGCAGTCACCCACACCACCTGGGAGGGGAAACAGAAAGATCGCATTTGCCATATGTAGAAAGTTAACAGGTGATAATGAGTTAAACAAATGATAACTCTTAGCATGTATAATGTGAACTTCTCAGAAGGTCTGTAAACCATCAGTTCGCACATATATACCCACATTTTCTCTTGGCAGGGTTGTTCTTGTCCAGAGAACAGGGGCTTAACTTTCTGTTGTTCCATATTACTGGGATAACAGCAGCAGTCACTCTGCAGTAAGCACTTCCCAAATACGTGACCCTGTAATCCCTGTCACGAAGACAGTCTGAGACAATTCTATCAAGTTAACTGGCTCCTTTAAACTGCTGCTAGACTATACTGTACCAAGTTGATTTGTCTTGCTTTTGCATTCACCTTGCCAGATGTTTTGACCCCTTTCCAGATGCTGAAGTATACAATGGTGAAGATTAACAACAAACAGAGGGTCAGTTGCCAGCTAATGCCCCCCAGGTCATCCAGCCCATTGGACCTGTGCACCTGTAGAACTTGGCGGCTGAAAGAGGAAAGAAAAACACAGTATAGATTGGTTTTTTAATAAAGACTTAGGTATGCTTTGAACAGTCCCATACTGTGGTCTGAGCACTACAAATAGTCCCAAGTCTTTTGATAAGTAGCCTTCAGATTCCTGTTTTGGATTTTTTTTTTTTTTAATTAAAAGCTTGATATTAATGGTACACCAGTGATGAGAAATGATAAATGATGACAGCTGACAATGTTTGGGAACCTCTAATCTACAATACAGAGTATGCTCCCATGTACTCTAAGCTTACACACACCTACAAGGATTTAGTTCTTTGAATAGTTCAGAAAAGGGTACCATTAATAAGCAGCCCTGCTCCCCCTCCAAATAAAAGCTTGCTACATGTCCCACCATTCTCTCTGATATTACTGTCCTCACTTACATGCACTTACGTATAAAATTCTTCTGCGGGAGAGATGGAGTGCAGGGACCAGCTGACGTTGTCCTTGCTGAAGTAGTTAGTGCAGTTGCCTGTGTTCCAGGCATTTGTGCAGCTGGTCCATGGCAGCTCCGCCGTGAAGGAGGACACGAGGTAGTAAAAGGCCCAAGCCATAATGGTGTTGTAGTAGGAGGCTACGTAAAGATCTATTATACAGATGGCAAAGCCAATTCCTAGTAAGGCAGGAAATAATTACATGAAGTGAGTGTAAGTTTTAGACCAAAAATAAGGAAGGAATTGGTTATCACATCTAGTACAATTAGTAAAGTAAAGCAGCTCTGCAGGAGGTACACGTACCCTCTCAAGTGTTTACAGCACTGGAATTTCTAGTGGCTTCGGAAACACTCATGCTCCAGTTCCAAAAAAAACCATCCTTAATCAAGACAGAACATGCTTCTATAGGTTTGGTTTTTGTTTTTTTTTTTTTTTTCATCTGTTCCTAAATTCCTAGAATTTAGAAATAGGCACCTTGCACTCTCAGTAAATAAAAGAGACAAGACCAGAGGTGTAACACTGGGAACAAGAGTAAACGAGCATATAGAGCATACAGGTGCTTCTGCTCTAAAACACTCTGTGGTGGGATAGCAACTGACAGACCAGGCTGAAGATGGGGAATTATTTTTTTGTAATATCTTTATAATAGAAACAGTAGATCTTTATTCTTTCCTGGCTTTAATTTTGCCTTAAATTGTTAATTTTTTCTTTTTAATATTTTCAGTCTTGGGTCAGAGAAAGTGAATTGGCCTCTAATCAGAGAGGGAGTTGCACGTCATGTATGTATACAAGAGTACACACACACCCCTGCAGGTGTACACAAAGTTTTATGAAAGCTTTCTTTGTAAAGCCAAAAATCTTGTGTAGAACAAGCCTTACTTTGTTTTATGTGATTTTCTTTTTTTTTTTTCCCCCCAGAAATCTCACATTTATAAGAAAATCTTCCAGTTATTCAGAAAGTTCCTAGTAATTTCCATTTCCCTTCTTTACCTTTGAATATAGGACATATTTTTCTCCAAATTGAAATACACCCATTCCTGTGGTACTGTCCTAGTGCTAGTTCCATATAGAAGAGAGGAATCCCTCCAAAGATGGCCATAATTGTGTAAGGAATGAGGAATGCTCCTGCAAGAAAGAAAGCAGATTATTATAACTCTTCATAGGACTTATCTTCCAACAGTACCAGCACTCCATAAACAACAGTACCTTTTATCCCACAAGGAAAATGCATATCCCCTGCCTAGCCAGTGTGCCACACTGAATTACCAGGGGATTTCTCCTAAGAGTAACTACTCAGCAACGTGAATAAGAAACAACACTTAGGCCACGCTTCTCACATTTCTGTAGCAAGTATACATAGGGTCACCAAGTCTGTACTGCCTGCAATGGATACAATTGTGAGATGGGCTACAGATAAAAGAATTAATTTCTTCAGTAAAATGCCTTTGTTACATCAGAGAAACAAGTCCTTTCCAAGATCTCCTTGATTAGACTTATATTTTGGCTGATATGTCAGTGAGTCTAAGGCCTGTATTCCTGATTGGTTTTGACATGTTGGTTTATCTGATTTTAAAATACTCCTTGGGACAGGGATTGAGTCTTTTCCCTTGGAAGGTGTTTCTGCACCTAACCAGCTCTCAACTTCTAGTTGCACTGATTTTTTAGATCTTACTAAATAGTTTTTCTTTCATATTAATGTGACTAGTTATCCTGTCCCAGTATTTAGGTTTTGCAGTCTGTTTGCAAAGTAAGTAATTTCCCCTTAGCCATTTGTTAAAATAAGCCACTAAACTCATCCATTTGTAAGCAAGGCAGGTCAGTGTTCAGGAGCAGCATGCAGAACTAGGCACTGACCTCCTCCGTTCTGATAGCATATGTAAGGAAATCTCCACACGTTTCCCAGATCCACTGCATATCCAATGACAGACAGGAGAAAGTCAATTTTTTTACTCCAGGTCTCTCTGTCTTCTAGCTCCATCAGCTGCTGCTGGCCTTCTGCTCCGCAGGTGGTGGAAGTGGTGGTTGTAGTGGTGGTTGTGGCTGCGGGGGCAGTGCACTGGGCATCTTCCACCTCTCCCATTCCGTTGCAGGGGACAGAGCTCTGAACCCCTGAGTAACCATTGGAGATCTGTGCTGCCTCCCCTTTTGCTCCCTGGCTGGGATGGACTTTATTGCCATCCTCCACTAGCCGTAGGGCAGATTTAGGGTTCCTGAGCAGAAGTCTGTTCTCTTTACAATCATCTCCTTCGTTACAGTCTGAGACATCTTTCTTGTAAGTCAGTGGCTCAGTCTCATTGCTTGTTGCCTTTTTTTCCATTTTTTCCAAGATTTGTTCTGATCACTTGCAGGCAGACAGCAGCACAGAGTCCCCTTGTGGCTTGTCTCCTCACGTTTTTACTCTCAGCACTTTCAGAATTCTTCTGCCATATTTAAATCCATCAGATTGAAGGCACAAACACCATCTAAGAAATGAAAAATGGTTAAAAATCCATTACAGGGCTTACTGATGCTGGTAACTTTCAAGTTACAACTGATAGATTCTGTAACTAAAATACTTTTGGAAGTAATTAATCATCACAGCACGCAATGTAAATCATTTAGGAGGTGATCCATTCAGGATTTTGTACAGAGAAAGGAAGGAAGCAATCATCCTCTCCTACAGCCGAAGTTGGTGTACCTGGCTTACAACCTCTCGGGCAGATTTGCTGGCCTTTGTGCATCGCTGGGCAACCCCCAGGCAGTCACATTGCTGCTGTCCTTTGGTACCACGTTCTCCCTCTGAACACTGGTTTCACACCCAGGGAGGTTGTGGGGCTCCCAGATTGCCAAAGCAGGGCAGAGTTTAGTGTGGCTTGTATTTTCATTTTCATAAATTCATCCTGTGACTCCTACTGGCAATTTCTAGATTCACCCACTATGAAGGGAAAAGAATTACTTAAACAAATATGAAATAGCAACAAGTATACAAATTACATTTCATTACCACCTTTCTTCAGAAATCCCACAGTGTCTGCTATGTCTAGGAGCAGATCTAGAAGGCTTAAACAAGAGTTTAGAAAGGTATTTAAATCTCAGAGGGTTTGCATCAACTAAATTTTGAGGCTCAGTCAACACTAATAACAACGAAAAAAGATGAGGAATCTTCAACATGATTGTTTTGGGTAAGAACTAACACATGGGTCTAACAGACGAATCTTGTCCCTAGTTTTATTTAAGTCCTTGGAGAAAATAAAGGCGTCGTTCATTCTGTTTGCAACTGCTAACACTGTGGTTCCAGCCCCAGGAGGGGGAGTGGGCAGTACCCCTGTGCTACTGTCCACCAGCAGCAAAAAGCAGGCACTGAGAGAATCCCTGGCTTTACCTGTCCTCTTCGTATGTGCTAGAAGCATTATCCAGGGGAAATAAAGCATCCCGAAATAAAAACTAAAAAAAAAAAAAAAAAAGTATAAAACAATTAACTTTTCCTTCAGAACAAAAAGAACAGAAAAAGAATTGTGATTCTGTGGGTCATGTTTTGCTATTTGCTCATTTGTAAACATCCAGCTGCCTTTACCCAACAAAATCTTGAAATAGGAGCTGATCCCCTGTGCTGTAGATTCCCTGGGGTATTGACCTTGCTTTATAGCCAGCAAAGTGCTACACAACCTACACGATGCCACCACAGATTACATTATTATCATTATATCTATTTTTCCTTTTCAAAGCATTTTACTGTAGTAAACACCAGTCACATCCTAGCAGAAGAATAAGCATTGTTGCACTTTTAACTGTTGGAAAAACTAAAGCAGAGAGGGGATAATATTTGCTCATTGCCAGAGCTATTAAAACCACAGTTTTTTCCCAGCTTTCAGCCTTGTGCAAAGACAGTTTGTTAAACCTCTTCCTGAACATTTATCAGTGCAAGCAGAAGGCGAAGGAAAGTTATTGAGCTGCTGTTCTCAAGATAAAAGTCACTTGAAGGTATTTATAACTTTCATAAATCTCTAGTTCTTCAGGCTTACAGTCTTTACCCAGATAATGTTCTTTTCATCATACAGCAAGCAGTGTATCAATAATCCTGAATTCTTACAAGAGCAGTACTTTGCTACCATTAGTTAATCATCCACAAAGACTGAAACATCTTCAGAACTTCAGAGAAAAACGCTATGGCAAAGAACAGGAGTTTCCATTTTACCTGCAAGACTATAAAACCTGAGTGTCTTTGGAGTCCAAAACCTTCCAAATATCCCAAGAGAGCTTATGTAGATGAAAACACTCCTGCCATCACTGGTGGCAACATAAAAATCCTAGGAAAGGCCACAGACAATCCTCCCCTTGTACAGAGCGTGTTCAATACAAGGGAGGAATATGGAAGAGTAACCTGAGCCCTTCTGGACTTTACACCTCTTGCACATAAATGGGAAAGCAGTAAAGGATGTTGGTTTAACTGTATGATCTCCTGAGACTGGATTTTCCATACCTGAGGCAGACTCTCACTGTATTTGTAAACCACTTTAGTTCTGCCAATAGATACTTGGCACTTTCCTTACTGAGGAGAGGTCGTTGAATGTATTGTTGATTTCCTGGATCTGTGACAATCAACATAGTTGTCTTATCCAGATCTGAGCTCCTTCTGGTCTTCTGCAGACCACAGGAAAGAAATGCCACATTATTTGAAATATGTTTGTAGAATTTTCAGCAATTGAGCTTCAGATATCCAAAATGATGTGTGAACTTTCAGGAGTTTCAGCTGGAATTTGAATTATTCCTTCCTGAAAGAATTACAGCTCGTCAGCTACCCTGGGAAATCTCTGGAGTGACGGGCTCGACAGCTCTGCAGTGGTGTTCACAGCGGCACAGTTGGCACAGGAAAACAGAGCAGTTACAGAATCAGAAGATTTAATTACGCTGTAAAAACTTGTGGGAGAATGTACTTTTTTCCCCCCTCTTGTTACAATTCAAGAAAAAAAATCTCTGAAGGAATCGTAACTGTTACGAACAGTGTAAACAGCTGCAAAACGAGAGCTCTGGCGGTTGAGAAGTATGCTAGGACCACCAGGGAAGATATCCAGGGGAAAATCATGCTAATAGGGAAGGGTTTTGCCCACTTCAGCCTCCACTTCATCTCTGTGCTCCGACCTCTCAGTAGTTACTGATGTTAGAATGACGATAGTGAATGACACAAGAAATGGCAGTTTATTACCTATTTTCAGTGTGAGCTGTTGCAAAGGTTGCTCTTACGTAAATACACATTGGCTTCTTATCACCAACATAATTAGTTGCAAAAAAAAGAAAAAAAAAAGAGAGATAGCTGTGCCTTCATTTCCTTTTGATCTGTGGGGTTTTTTTTTTTGTGGATGTGACTGCTGCTTTGAGAGGCCCCCAGCGCCTGCGCCTTTTCTCTCCCCAGTTCCTTTGAACAGAGGTTATTCTAAAGGGCAGTTCGCATCTCCACAATGCTGTGCTGAGCAGGAGCTGGTGAAAGGTGCCGTGCTGCCAGCCCTGTAAATGGCACTCCTCCTTTCACAGAGAGTGACTGAAGAGGACGGACTCTGCTCGGAGGAGCGCCCTGTAACCAGCAGGGTGTCCCCCACCACTACTCCCTGCTCTGCTTGTTTGTTGAAAACACTCGGATGGATAATTGAAGACGTGTTTCTACGGGCTTGGCTGAAGCCACCAACGCAGTTCACGTAAGCCAAATATTAATTAAATTATAATTTTTGGTTACTCCCACACAGAGCTAAGCTTGAACCAGCACTGCAGAGGTAAAAGACCTGGATGACCCTGGATGCACAAAACCAGCTCCTTTGCCTCTATCACAGCAATCCTCAAGGAGCATCCCTGTCCTGGGGTCCGGTGCCTTCCCAAGCAGGGAGCTGCACCACTGATGGATGGATGGATGGATGCCTTGTTCATTTCCCGAAGCATGCAGTGACCTCTCGTGGCAGTGGGGGAACCCCTCTCTTTCAATGCTCTGCCATGTAGTAAAACAAATCTTTCCAGCACTTTAAAAACAAACAAACAAAAAAAGTCCTCTTCTCTGTATTTTTTTTAAAGGAGAAAATTGACTTTTAATGTATCTAGGTGATTTAAACAATTAGGTTGAGGTGCAGCAAATAGCAGAAGCTTTAAGGAAGGCAAATCGTAATGCCTCGAGTCACCTGGAGAATGCTTTATGTGAGGTGGGGCAGCACAGACTTCCTGAATCCTCAGCACAAGGCTTGTTCAGCCGCACTGTGTGAGACTACAGAACTCACTGCTTGTCTCCAAATGAGCAAATACATTTTAACTCGCACAGCTGCAAAATTTATATATTTGCATATATTTCACTTCATAAAAATTATGTTCATTTTTTCACGTGCTAATTTTATAAACCAGTGCTTGCTGGAGGAGCACCACTCACAGGGTTCCAGCTGCATTCCTG
>NW_010102905.1:34013-47324 GCF_000699245.1 Pterocles gutturalis
CTCACACCGCTGTCGCTCACGCTGCTCCTCCCTCTGCCTTACCTCTGTCCATTTACATGCTAGCACTTGCAGAGAAATAAAATACTTTGAACTCTAAGACAAAACATCAACCTACACAGTTGGCAAACAGAATCAAACATTAAGGAAATTTCTGTTAACTTGACCTATATCTCACTTTTATCACAAAGTATTTAAGACTGTTAAAACTATGTAGCTGCTTGACTGCATATCACACCTTGCAATAAAGATGCAGTTTACACAGGCAGTTGTATGTAAATGGAAAGAGTCCAAATAAATTACTTTTATCTAGAAAATCAGTCAAGAAGTTTGTATGACAAAACAGAAGTCACGCATCCCACACAGGAAGAGGCTGTGTTGCTTATCTGCAGGTCCTGTGCTCACCTCTGAGCCAAAATACCAACCGTGACCCTCCGACAGCCACATCCTTGGGTCTTTCCAGGTACTGGACTCTGATAAATACAGCAGTAAACGTTTCTGGTCTTTGTCCCTATCTCCTCACACAGTCCTAAGCTGTCTTTTTGCACAGGAGAGGAGGTTCGTGACCTGGATGACAGCGAGAACCTCGTCAAGATTATTCCTTTGGACAGGCTTTTGTGGGCTGGTGAGTTCCTGTTTTGCTGCCTGTGTGGTGTGAAGGAGTATAGAGGCTTCATCTTTTTCCTCTGATTTTTCACAGGCCAGGAGTAACCCTTTAATCAAAGTTATTATGGGATAGCTCAGATCCTCCCCTCCTATGAGTAGTTGTTAGAAAATAAAAATTTCAGCCAACTAAATCTTGAAACTAGATTGTACTAGATTATGATGAACGTTACCTGCTGTTTGTCATAGATCTGAGTCATAGCTAGAGTTCATACCTCAAAAATTGAATGCCTTTTGCTTTTGGATGTGTTCATATATACTGATTTCAGTAAAAATAAGTACCTAGTATATCCTTTGCTATTAGCTTGTTTCCATTAGGTGAGTGGATAGCAAGTTTGACAGACTGGATTTCAGATTTCAAAAACTGATTTTCATAAATACGATACAGAGTCCCAGCTTTTGCAGGGCTACTGGCAACCACAGAATCAGAGGTCTTGGGTGCAAAGCAGATATAAGCCAATATCTAAACCACCCCTCACCGACTTAAAATTGATTTATTGAGGATTTTTTTAGCTATGCTTCTCTAGTCTAATTTAAGAGAATCAAAACTGATTTTTGATACAGTGATTAAAACCCACTGAAATTAATGCATCCAGGGAACATACATAGCAGGTCTGATCCCAGTGCCAGTGATTTTAAATGTGAGTGGATTGGGTCCTTCTGCACATTGCTGTAATATGTATTGTACAAGAAACTTGCAGTATATAGATGGCAAAATGGATCCTGTATATGAATATTTGCAGTTCTCCAGGGGCTTGCTCACATTCTTACTAAAACAGAGTAGAACTGGGCTCAGCAAGAGGGGAGTACACCGGCTGACACAACGACCCTTCTGGGAGAATAAAAGGCTACTTACCGAAGTGAGAATGGCAGAGTGAGCGCTCTCCAGTTAACTCCTGTATTCCCAGTTAAGGCTAAATATAGGCAGTATGAAAATACTGCTTCTGAAAGCAATAGTAGTGGGGGAATATAAACCTGTGCTGTGAGTTTTATGCCGTAATCTTGTCATGTTTCAGTCTGAAATTAAAAAGTCAGCAGGAGAGAGAGATTCTACCTTTAAAAATTTGTTGGGAAGACAGACACTGTATTGCAGTGGGAATGCTGCCAAATTGATGACAGTCATTTGAAGAACGGGGCGGGGAGAAAATGCATTTTATGGCTCCAGAGTATCCATATGTAGTGCAAGGAAACAGATAAGCTTAGAGGGAATGATATTCCTTTTTTGTATTCTTCCTCCTGTTATTTATATAAACTTGAAGGAAGAGTCTTAAAACAGACAATGTCACCAGATAAATAGAGCACTGCTCTGTAATATGACTGCACAGGGAAATTAGCCCTTGTTCTCCTACAAGTGGGCACAGTGTTTCAAGTAAAAAGACCTGTTTGCACACTCAAGTCAAAGACGGGCTGCACATACACGCCAGCATACATACACTTATGCTTGTGACATTTTTATCTAAAGAAAGTAAAGAACCAGCCACTATTGTTTCCATGTGATGTTTCTTTGAAGGAGACTTGTTAACGGCTGTCTCCAGATTACAGCCCCTTGATTCAGGCTCCAGGTTCTACTGAAGTTCTTTATAAAACACTTATCCCATAGACAGGCTTCATTATGTTGTATAAATTCTATAAGATACAGATTGCCAGCTCAATAGAGCTGCACATATACAGCTTTGGAAAAGAGTTTAGCATAACAAGGGACACCAGGATACAAAATGAACATTTCTTTAGACTCAGCAAACTCAGCAGTTTATATTTCCATGGAGGAAAGCAGGAAAGCGCTTAAACGCTCTACACATTTCCACGTGTGGGAATAATTTAGGATTTTTATTAAATCCCAGCTTTGGGGCAGTTTTTCTTAATTTGTATAACCATTTGAGATTCACCACACCTTGTCCAATTAGAAAAGGGACCCACAACAGTCATTTGCTATATGACAAGTTTACAAAGTACTCCCCAAGAAAATTATGGTCAGTTCACTCATCAAAAGCACCCAAAGATGAAGCCTAAGTGTGTGAGACCTTCCCTGGTAAAATGCCTGACAGCTAACAACCCACATTAAAAAAATTCCACAACACTTCCAAGAATACAGATCCATTGAATGCAGGATCCTTTTTTTCCCAGGCTTCCTTAACACATCAAAACATGTTTTCCATTACTATTTATAAACTCAGTTACATTGCATTCCTAGCTTAAACTTCCATATTATTTAGCAAACTAACTCAGCAAGCCAGTTGGTTTCCGCAGTAAACGTGATTGACTATAAATATATATACAACATGCTCTTCAGATTTATTACTTATAATAAATCTGTCCCATTGAGTTAGATAATTTACTGTGCTGGAACAGTTTACCTTTTAAAATATAACTTAATATGGTTAATAAAGCTTACTTGACCCTTTTAAAATAAATAAGAGTTTGCATTGAATTTTTTTGCTTCAGATTCTGTTTCTTCGCTTTGTTTTTCCTTATAGTTCAATGTTTTTCTTTGTAAATCTTAAAGAAACTTTACATTCGTAATGCAGTTAAGTGGACTGCCAAAACTCAGATTGTCATAGCATGTTGTGTTACAGCCATTTGACTCCCAACATTCATAATTGCTGGAGAAGTGCCTGAACAAGGCAGAGAGCATGTAACTTCAGAAAAGCAAGAAAAAACCTAAAAAGTTTAAAAAAATCAAAACAAACTTTCACCACATATCAATGTATCTTTTCTTCTCCCGAGCTTTGTTAAATGTACATTTTCACAATGTTTTAGAAATCATTCTAAGACCTTAAATGTTAATTTTAAAAGAAACAAAACATATTATACACATTTTAGACTGCAGACTTTAGAAAGTTAATTAAACTCTACTATCCGCTTGCTTCAGAAGGTAGGCTCTGAAGACAGCTGTCCAGGAGTCTTTCTACATCTCATAAAGTAGTTACAGCAGTGTGTTAAAAAAAAAAAAATTATAAAGTACCTGTCTTTCGGATGGGTTTGAAGCGCTTCCCTTGGAGTTATCCAAGCTGGAGTAACCTTCACCCACATTTACTGCAGAGTCTCGGGAACTCAGCCTGTGGGCAACTCAGCATCTTGGTGAGGTTTTTGTACACCAGTCCCCCTCACATGGTCTGATTTCCAGATAATCTGCTGCCAAAGAGCTCTTTAAGAATTTTTGCGTCACTTTAGTCAAATAAACTTTATGTTTCACCAGGGCTGCAGCTCAGTTTTCCTCCTAGAGGTGGGTGGCTGCGTTTGTCAGTTCTGATCAGTTCAGAAGAGCAGGATCCAATGAAGGCAGAGGGAGACGCAGGGAAGCTTTCCTGGTACGGGATAGTTTTGCTGGCTGTCATTACAGCTATAAATAACAGGGTCTAGAGGGAGTCAGTAAGTACAAGTTTGCAGGTGGGTCTGTAGATCACAAAAAGATAGAAGGACTGGTCACAATAAAAGGGTTTAGAAAGAATAATTTCTATAGCTGAATGATTACATTATCTTAATAAAGAAATAAGATTTAGGTTTTTTTTAAAGCGTTAAGCACAAATTCTTAAAAGTGTTTGGCTGCTTCAGTAATCTCAACAAGTGATTTCCTTTCTTCCTACTACTCCTCAAAATACTTCCCTCAACCTCTGACACATGCTTTTTTTCTCCAGGTTTTCACCTAGGACTTCTTCATTCCTAGACTTTACAATTTGTTTGTAAAATTCATAAATCACAGGTCAACGAAATAGCGACACAGTTTAGGTGGTGGATTTGTAAAAAAAAAAAAAAAAAAAAAAGTGGAAAACCAGAACGGGGCCAAATAAGAATAGCTAATTGCTAGAGCAACAGCGGTTTTGCTGTAAGCGGTTGCCAGTTTTCAGAGACTTGTTCCAAACAATTGAAAAGAAAACAAACTCTGAAAACTGAAAAGCATAGGGATATAATTAGCACTTTCCTGTCTTCTGGTCCCTTAATGATAGCAGCAGTCCGTCAGCAGCGTGTCATTTGCACCATCTCAAGGATAGGTCAGGTATTGCAATTGCCAACATTAAGGAGACTTGTATTAAAATACTTTTCTCTTTCCCATTAATTCTTGTGGGCAGTATATTAAAAATGTTTTATCAAGTTAAGCTTGTTGCCTTCAGTTCTATTAGAGAGTCATTGTTCTTTCAGTGAAAACAGCAATATCTAACTTGTCTTCCCTCCCTCATGCTGAGTTCCTCTCCTGGACTCTTTTTGCCAAAATAAACAGTTTTGGTCATGTTAATCTCTGCTTAGCTGCAGACAGGAAAAAACCCCCAAGGTAGTGTCCTGCATATGATAATCATTCACAGCCTTCCCCCTGTCTTGTCCCAGTCTGAAAGGTGTGCAAGGACAGATACAATCGTGCCTCACTCTCTAAACCTTTACAAAGGTGGGAGTACAATGTTTGAACACACAAGTACCCACCTGCGGATTAGACCCCGTGCTGCGGGCAGCAGGCTTTTCTCTCCTGGGAGGACGGACAGTACGAGGAACCTTCTCCTGCCCTTTCAGACTGATTTCCAGCTCCCCACTGCTGAGAGACTGGAACGGATTTTCCAATCTCACGTCTTCTACCCTCTCACAAGAAATAAATTCTCTCTACTTTGGGTCCCTCTGCTCTTTACATAATTACATGGGTTTTTTAAAAGTTTTAGCGACATCATGACCTTTGTCTGAGGTTTTTCCCCATCTTAGCCTCTGCTTAGAGCAGGTTAACAAGCTGTGAAACACTATTGCATACCGTTAGCGTGGTCAACATTTGCAGTTAAATTGCTTTCATCTGCTCACATCAGTGGCACCCAATGTCAGTGTTTAGTTATTTTTGTAGGGCATACAAAGCTGTAATGTGAAAAGCAGCATATTGAGAACATAAAACCACCTTTCATGACTTACCCTGGCCTTTTTGTTCCATTGATTTTTTTTTTTTTTTCATTAATGTCTTATGCAGCAGCATGGTTTTTTACTTCTTGCCAAACAGTCTGGAGCCTTTGGGGCATAATATAAACAACAGACTTCAGGCAGAACCCTCAACTTCATGTCACTTATCTACCCCATATGTGAAAAACTTTCTGGTCCTGCACAGAGTGAGTTCTGGAATTTCATTAAATCTTCTGTGCATTGGTGGGCAAAGTCCTAATGATTTAGGGAAAGTATGAAAAAACAAGAGGAAGAAAATGGACTTTACACAAGATGTCATTTCAGACACTTCCCCAGTTCTCCACAGCTAAAGCAGCTGTAGATTCCAGTTACCAATGCCAGCACAAGAATGGGAAGCATCCGTCAAATTACCTAATAACAGGAGTACCAGCTGCACTAAGAAGAGATTAATAATAATTCTGCAAGCATGTCTCTGATTCACTGCCAATAAGAGGATAAGAAATCTTCCAAATAACGCAAAACAAACAAATCCTAAAATATTTATTTGTTCCCATCTTTTGCTTAGTTAGGAATCAGACTACATTTAGAAGCTATTAAGATTGGCTTCGGGATAAAAGAAATTCTGATTGTCCTCCCCTGCTATTTTCTAAGCTGGCTGTGCTGGGATATACATCTGGGAGTTGGATGGGGTTTGGAGAGGTTTTGCTATTTCCACTACAACTCTTTTGAGAGAGCATTTGGGTGGAGAAATCTGAGAACCTGCAATCTGCTACTACGCATAACCTCTCCTCCTGCCTCTTCCTTTTCTTAGTTAGGAGTAGTTATTTTCTGACTTCTGATTGAATCTAAGATCCTCCACTTTTAGAATATTATCTGTCAATATTTTCCACCTGTCAGAGGAACTGTCCGTGAGTTACATGGTGTTGTTGACAAACTGGCAAACTATCTGTTAATTGGCTGGTTCCTCAACAATCCAAAAGTCTTCTTAAGGATTTGCAAAGGATATAAACTGAAGGAATAGGGAGCACTGAAGGAGAGGGGATTAACTAGTTTTGTGGTTTTTTTTATTCTGACCTAAACCTTTTTATCAGTTGTATGTTAATTTTGTAATCTGGGTTTATAGTTCATAAGGCATAGCACCTTCTTTGCTGAGAGACTAAACCTGTAGCAAGCTAGGCTTATTCCCACATTATTCCCATTCTGTCAGTTACAGAGAGTTTAATTTTTGATCATCTCTGAACCATTCCCTGCTGACAGGAGTTCAGTAGTCTGTTCCTCGTTTACATGCCCCCACACTACCCTGCGAGAGAGGTGCTCAGCAGGATCTGCCAGTTCATTCTGTCATCTCCGGGCTGGGCTCTGACTTCCATACACCTGAGACTGAGGGTCTGGATCCAGCCATGCCTCGTGCTGTGCAAGACGCTGAGAACTTCCTCGGCCTCCGTACAGAGCATATGGCCTCTCCATCAGCTGCTCAACTGTCTTGATTCTTAATCCCCCAGTTGAGGGCTGCAGATCACATTAGGGATTTTTCCTTCAGGGCAAAAGTGATCCAGTAAACATCATTTCAAGAGGAGCTGTAATGGGAAATCATTTTATACATGCTGATTTTATTTCAAACTACTGTTTAAAGACAAGCCCACTGGCCCTAAGACACGATGGTCTGATTTACGGGTAACAAAGACAGCTACTTTGGAAGAGGACGCAGCTGTTGAGTCTCACCAAAGGCACAGGACTGGTTGTCATGGGCTGTTATCACACAGGTAGCAAAACAGAGAATATCCTACCCAGTATTGTGCCAGCCTTGAATCAGAGAGTGTCATTAGCATGAACCTTAGAACAGTTTGTCCAGCTGCCCTTAGAGTCCTCAAAGTAGAAGAAATATAGCCCTTGCTTTGACGTATGCATTTCCGCTCCTCTTCTCCATTCCTTCTTAAAAAGAACTTATAAAATGGCTGGGCATAAAGGCAAAACTGTTTCTGCCAGATTGGCTTAGTTTCCTTTAATGTGTTTTAACCATGTGGATTTTCTCTGCTTATTTGAAGGAAAGGAAAAACACATACTATTGTATAAGCTGTACAGGGAAATATCTGGGCAAGAGCTGCAGAGATAAGCACATGCTGGACAATACTTTTAAATACTCAAATTAACAAAAACTGGCTTGGAAACTGTTTTTAATTTGTCAAACTCAATCCTCATCAGTACTGCCATGGGCAACAAAAATGTTAGCCAGTTGAACTCCAGAGAGAAAGTTAATTCTCTTTGGCTGCTATCTCCCTCTCATAGATAGCATAAAGAAAAATAGAACTGGTGTAATATCATAAGCAGAAAGATTTTGGAAGACTAAAATACTGACCTTTTGGAAGAAAAAAAGCCCCCAAAACAACACATGCATTAGTCATAATCAAAATATTGTGCATAATAGAGCTTCCCAAGAGATTTGGCTTTGTTTCAGAGCCACCAGGGTTCAGCACCAAGTACAAGACTGTTTACACTCCTTGATGCAAGTGCAACAGCATGAGGTAGAAATCGTGCATCACAGACCCCTAAAGTCGAAGGGGACCTCAAAAGGTCATCTTTGCCAAAAGAAGGGTCAGCTCCACCAATGCCATTTCTGACACGTTCTTCTGTAACCTGTTCTTAAAGATCTCTAGCAACAGAGGCACCACACATCCTCAGGCAATCTAATCCAGTGCTTCACAATTTTTATCACCAGAAAGCTTTTCCCAATCTCACTAGATCTCACTGCAGTTGAAGCCCATGACTTTTTGATCAATTTATCATGAGCAGCAGGAACAACATTCCCTTCTGTAAAACATCAATTTAAAGGACACCATAACTCCCCTTTTTCTCTGACTAAACACTTTTTTTCAGCCTTTTACTAGTCACAGTTCCAAGTCCTCTGACCATTCTTACCCCTCTTTTCTACACTCCAGTCTGCATCTTCCCTGAGGTGCAGCGCTGTGAACTAAATGCTGCACTCCAGCTCACTCCAACAGTCTTGCACAGAGCTGGGTAGCTTTATGTGTATTGGAGGCTATTTCTCTGTTTATACACCCCAACATTACATTACTTTTTTCTACAACTATGTGACTGACCATGACATTTTTGTAATTTTTCTTTCCACATCACTCATAGTTCACGCTGGTTCTGCACACTGTTGGCATATCCCGTGACTCCTGGCTAGGCGCTGCTCCTTATACAATACACTTTTGCATGTGTTGAGAGAGATCACATTCTGATGAATATCAGAAATGGTGGCAAAATATTGGACAACCTGATAATTAAATATGTTTGACAAATCAACCGTTCAACAATATCCTCTTAATTAAAAGGTACACCCAAACTTCCACAAAGATAACTGCACATGAGGCACGCTTCTGCCAGTCAGCACTGCAAAAAGCAGGAAAAGTCATCTACTTGTTCCAAGCCACAGAGAGAGATCTGAGCATTGAACTTGGAGTCTTCTAGATTAAGAAAAATCTACTGGGAGGGTATAGCTTTGTTATTGCTAGTGACCATTGCTACTAGAAAAGGCAAGCTGAGAGCAACAGCCATTTCCTCCTGTACCCTCATAGGTCTCGAGATGACAGAAAACCTTTTGACACAAGCCCAGGATAACATGAGCTTACTTCTACCAGAAGGGAATCAAGTGCTAGTATCACATTCTGTCCATCTCTAGAACAGCTTTGCTACCTTTGCAGAAAGTACCACAAAAAAGCACAGACTCTTAAAACACATCATTGAAGGACAGTAACAATAACTACCTGCTGCTGTTCCACTCCAATTCCTTTTATCTAGCCAGCACTCCTGCCCACTTCAGGAAATGTTAACCACAGCAGGTTGAGCCATCTTGGATGACTCCTGGACAAAACCTAATCTGTATTTAGTTTAGCAGGCAACACACAGACATGATTCAGCTTGGCATGTTTAATATATGTACGTACATACACCAACACATTTGTATAGCTAGCATAGATACACTTCATAGTAACTTTCTACCTCTGTAGTCCAAATGGAAAAAAAGTCAAACCAAATTGTAGAGTACCGTGGCCATATAAAACATCCTTTTTTTCGCCTGCACTTGACTTAAGCAACATCTGTTACCTGTGGTAGCTGGCAGTTGTGTTTCACGATCCTCACTTACCCTCCTATTTGCCTATGACTAAACCCCCTACAGAACAGGAAAATTGGCAGGGTACACACAACAACAGCATGCCATTCCGGCACAATTTAAACCGAAGGATTAGTACTGTGCTCATCACCAAACTATTTGAGTGCCTGTAGTGCATGAGATAGTTTGTGTTTATCTTTGTTCAGTGAGAGGAGCATCTTTGACTACTGCAGACATAAAGCAGCATGTTTTCCTGATATGTTCACACTCCAGCTCAGATTTGTTTGTATGTCACCAATATCTTTCCATTTCATTAGTTACATGAGGCTCATTAAAAAAAAAAAAAGAGCTGTACCAGTCACTTTAGAAACTGTTTATTCAAAAGCTTCATAGCACCATCTTGTTTTTTAAAACATCCAAATAAAATGCAGCAATTAAAATGTTGAGTTTTTTCTGTTGAGCATGACACTAACTCCACCTGTGAACTTATTTATGGTTGTTCTTGCTAATATAACTGAAAAATAGCGCTCCTGTGCACACAGACATAGCACTGGGCCTTGGTATGGGTTATCCAGTCCTAGCTCAATAACGGAGGAATAAAACCAAGCAAAACTGGAAACCTCAAGGAAACAGTTCCCCACACCAGTTCTGCTGGAAAAGAAAATTTTCTAAAGGTAATTTTTAGCAGTTTCAATTCTTATGTCCTCTCCAAAGCTTCAGCAAAACTAAAACCATAAATATATAAAATATTTTGGGCATTCTTTTATGGTACAATTCAGACCATAAATGGTTAATAAGTATTTTGATGTATTTGTTCTAACTATCACCTAGCTCTTAATTCTAAAGGGCCTTTTTTATGCCACTAGTTAATTCTACTGAGTCACTGCAGTGATTTTTATTACAAATTTAAGGTAAAATCAAAATGCCACTGAGAGCACTTAATACATTTTCATTACGAGTTTTTTTTCTTTTCCATTTTTAGTTTTGCAGAGTAGCTTGTCTGAGAGCTTTATTCAGCCAAGTCAGTAAAGCGCTATTTCCCAGAGATCCTTAACTTACATTTCAAGAATATGGACCATGCTGAGCGCTTGGTCACGTTATCATTTGGCTATGGCTTCCGACCACTGGAATTCTCTATTGCATCTACTTCTGGTTGACCATTAAGAGGCAAATATTCTGTAGTTCACTTGGCTAAAGCCCCCATAGGGTCCCAAGCTGGCAAAACAATTGGTTCCTGCTCCATCACTGCCAAGATGTCGTCTGGTACATGCTTCTTATCCACCACAACTTCATACACGTACTCAGAAAACCAGTCATCAGTCATGATGAGGTAACCTGGAGATGAGAACAGTTCATTACAACAGAGAACCACCACCAGTACAGCAAAGCAGTCACATTTAGAGGTTTCACCTATGAATGAAGTATTACAAACAGGACAGTCACACCTTGTATTTCTCAATACAAAGAAAAAACCACAAAGAAATTAACATAAAGGCTAACCCAATGTACTTCATGTGCACTGAAAGACCAAGCAAGAACTAGAAAAAAGAAAAGCTAGAAAAAAGAAGACCCAAAATATTCATTTATGCTTCCTCTGTGCAATGTGAATACTCAAGTAACTTACAATGCCTAAAAAAACCTTAGAGAGAATGTAAAATTATCTGAGTATCTGGCTTTAGAATTTTGCAGCGTTTTTGGTAAGAAAGGGGAACTTTTCCAGGTGAACATCCAAACCATCTTTGGCTCAAGAAAACTTTGCTGGCTTAGTTCTTGCAGGAAGGGAAGGAAGCCATTTGCTTTCCTCAAATCTAAAGCCATCTAAATCACACTTTGGCGGAACTAAATCTTAGTTTTCTCCCTAAATACAATTCTTACTGAGAATTTCACTGAAAAGCCTTTGAACTGTAAGAAAGTGTCACATTCAGACTATCACCAGTTTCAGCAGAAAGCTACCATTGAAAACAAACTGCTGAAGGTGAACTGAAAATAAGAGTGGCTGGGAGAAAGAAAGCATTTAGAAGACAGATGAGAAGGCTTCATGTAATAAAGTTCCTCATGTCCTTATACAGTATCATCACACAATCAAATGAAACAAGAAAATGTCCAAAGAATATGGACAATAAATGCATCTATCTACACCATCTTGTTTCTAAAGCAAGAGATCAGATAACTCCCATAAATTAAAAACCCTATCAATTGTAATCCGAGCTAGAAGCCATTTTGGAAACACTGCCAAAGGGAGCTGCCTTGATTATTCTCTCTTCAGGATATGAATTCTTGGGACACACAAAAACCTCTCACTCCCAAGAGCCAACAAGTAATTGCACCCTGAGGGGATAATGAACTCTGCTTCTGACATCCTGTATCTCAGAGCTTGACAGCGCTGATTAGGATCGCAGTGTCTGCACAAGAAGGAAACGTCAAGCAGAACTTCAGAACATGCAAATAAGTCAGGTCGCTCTGTGAGAAGGCCTGTGCCTGGAGTCACAATGAAAGCCGTTATCAATTTCTTCATTAAAAGGAGACACATACTTTATACGCAGCAATACCTACACCTCAGAACCTGCCTAGGGCAACCCTGAGCTCTGCACTCCATCCAGGTCACGGGCAGAAGTGGAAAAGGGAAAGTTTATTGCATTTCTGTCAGGGTACACCATGGAGTTCTACCCCAGGCAGTTCATCTATTGCTTCCACTCCAACCATGGGTATGTTAAGGCCAGAATACAGGAAAGAACTGGGAACAGCAGCATCTTGTTGGGGCAGAACATAGCACCCAACTACAAAAGCGTACTCCCTCTGTGTACGAGGCTGGTCCACCTCTAACTGACCCAAAGGAAAACCTGAACATGCAGCATTTTAAAACTGACAAGCGGCTGGCCAGGGAGAGGTCAGTCAAGGATGACTGGCCTGGGAGTTATTGCATAACCTAGGATCTGGGCTTCCGAAAATAAAGCCCTTGAAAGTTCCCAAAGGGCCTCACACGCTTTGTGCTTATGCTGTACCCCCTCCCAGCAAGAACAAACCCACAGAGCCTTTCTGCATAGTGTGCTTATGGGATATATACACGCACATGAATAAAGACAAAGTGTCTACAGTTAAATTCTTAAAACAGCTTCATGCAGACAAGTAAGTTTAAAAAAGTCTAAAGGGAGCCGACTTCTAGCCAGAGATGTATCACAAGAAAGTTCATGCCAAAACAAACAGATGGACCCCTATCAAATGGATGTGATAATGTGATTTATAGTGTTCACCTCTTGCTTGCTTTTAAAAAGAGATATCCGACGGGATAAGCTGGGTTCAAAGTTAGGTAATAATGTCCTGTCTCCAGAACAAAAGAGTAAGCAGAGTAATTAAACTTGCCCGTATAGATGACAGTGCCAGTAAAACACAGAAAGGAAATATTTGACTGGGAAGTGACATTTTTACCCCAGAAAACAAGCAATGTTTGTCAGCAGCTGTGTTCATTCCTGAGGAAAAACAGGATTCCAAGAAACACTTTTACAATAGATACGAATGGAATTACTAAGTATTTAGAAGAGGCAACACCAGGCTCTTCGCAGGGCTTTCCTTTCTCCAGGACAAGCACTACCACAATTCAGTTCCGCCCACTCTGGAGTGTGAGCATATAAACACCTTCATCCCATGATACCCAAACCAGGAGTCACACTCTT